>NC_082728.1:0-300000 GCF_030144855.1 Hypanus sabinus
CCAGGTTTGCAGTAGGTGGACAATTAGGTTTTAGTATCACATTAGTTAAAAGAGGCCCTGCGGGGGGAAGAAGGTGAGGGACGTTTTAACTGGATAGCAGTACTGTCTGGGTTTAGAGACTCCACAGAAGACCCGAGTGACGGACGAGAGTCGAGTTGGACCTTCCGGTCGGGAATCACGCTTTTTTGAAGGCAATTGGTTGGAGTCGAAATCGCAGACGCAAGATAAGCAGTAGGAACATTATTCTTTTATTTATTGTCTTACTTACATTATTGTCTTAATGATGTGGAAAGGCAAAGATAGGAGAGGTTGGGTGGATCGATACCTGCCACGTGGGCGAGTGGGTAACTCTGGTTAGTGTCCCTGGGGATTCCTTCTTAACCACGGTCAGGTTAAAAATAGTCCAGAACTTTCATTATGTGAAAATTCTGGAAAAATAGTCCCAACTACCTAAGGGAATTAAGAAGTAGGCCTACAGATTCTCCGCATGGCCTGAGTGAGGCCCAAGGAGCTAGGCCGCCCTGGAATTAAACCCTTAGAAGTAGTATGACCTGTACAATTTTGTGCCTTTCGTTGTCTGGTCTAGGGGGTAGTACATACGCCAAGCGTGATTGGCTTGGTTTAAGCCATTTCAGGGGAGGTGTCGCCTTTCATTGTCTGGTCCAGGGGTAATACACACGGCAAGCTTGATCAACTTGACGGAGCCGGCTCGAGGAGGGTGTCTAATGTAAAGGCTCGAAACACCCGAAGATCCGAGAGTGCATTACTGATGATGTGTCCTGGCACATGATAATGAAAGGTTTCGATTTTCCTATACAAGCAGCTGGCTTAGGAGCTCAGACTTTAAATTCTGCAGACTAACCTTTGCCAGCTAAACATAGAGATCCACCAGCCCTACACTTAAACCTAATCCTAAAGTCCAAAAGGGGCATACACCCCCATAAATAGGCAAATTCCAAGAGGGGTAGTCACCCCCATAAACCCTAGGCAACTTCCAAGGGGGGCATACACCCCCACAAACCCTAGGCATTCCCCGATTAACTTTTGATATTCTGAGAGGGGTAGGATTCAACAAGGGCAAGTGTGGGACCTGGTTAATGAAGGCGTGGGCCAGATCAAAGTGGCAGGGTGATGTGAAACAGAATCTCAAGTGGGGAGATCAGAAATCACAAGAGGGCTTTTTAGCCCACTGCCCGCATAATTTCAACCTAACCTATCAGTGACACGCTCTTCATTCTCCCGGCCCCAGAGAGGCCAATAAGAAAACCCAGATATTTTATTTCACCTATCGGGTGTTAAAAAATTCATAGTTAAAAGAATGGAGAGGTTCACCAATTAGCAGCTAATGTACCTTTAAGGGCTGAGGTGAGCCGGTCTCCTAGCAACAGCCAGGTTTGCAGTAGGTGGACAATTAGGTTTTAGTATCACATTAGTTAAAAGAGGCCCTGCGGGGGGAAGAAGGTGAGGGACGTTTTAACTGGATAGCAGTACTGTCTGGGTTTAGAGACTCCACAGAAGACCCGAGTGACGGACGAGAGTCGAGTTGGACCTTCCGGTCGGGAATCACGCTTTTTTGAAGGCAATTGGTTGGAGTCGAAATCGCAGACGCAAGATAAGCAGTAGGAACATTATTCTTTTATTTATTGTCTTACTTACATTATTGTCTTAATGATGTGGAAAGGCAAAGATAGGAGAGGTTGGGTGGATCGATACCTGCCACGTGGGCGAGTGGGTAACTCTGGTTAGTGTCCCTGGGGATTCCTTCTTAACCACGGTCAGGTTAAAAATAGTCCAGAACTTTCATTATGTGAAAATTCTGGAAAAATAGTCCCAACTACCTAAGGGAATTAAGAAGTAGGCCTACAGATTCTCCGCATGGCCTGAGTGAGGCCCAAGGAGCTAGGCCGCCCTGGAATTAAACCCTTAGAAGTAGTATGACCTGTACAATTTTGTGCCTTTCGTTGTCTGGTCTAGGGGGTAGTACATACGCCAAGCGTGATTGGCTTGGTTTAAGCCATTTCAGGGGAGGTGTCGCCTTTCATTGTCTGGTCCAGGGGTAATACACACGGCAAGCTTGATCAACTTGACGGAGCCGGCTCGAGGAGGGTGTCTAATGTAAAGGCTCGAAACACCCGAAGATCCGAGAGTGCATTACTGATGATGTGTCCTGGCACATGATAATGAAAGGTTTCGATTTTCCTATACAAGCAGCTGGCTTAGGAGCTCAGACTTTAAATTCTGCAGACTAACCTTTGCCAGCTAAACATAGAGATCCACCAGCCCTACACTTAAACCTAATCCTAAAGTCCAAAAGGGGCATACACCCCCATAAATAGGCAAATTCCAAGAGGGGTAGTCACCCCCATAAACCCTAGGCAACTTCCAAGGGGGGCATACACCCCCACAAACCCTAGGCATTCCCCGATTAACTTTTGATATTCTGAGAGGGGTAGGATTCAACAAGGGCAAGTGTGGGACCTGGTTAATGAAGGCGTGGGCCAGATCAAAGTGGCAGGGTGATGTGAAACAGAATCTCAAGTGGGGAGATCAGAAATCACAAGAGGGCTTTTTAGCCCACTGCCCGCATAATTTCAACCTAACCTATCAGTGACACGCTCTTCATTCTCCCGGCCCCAGAGAGGCCAATAAGAAAACCCAGATATTTTATTTCACCTATCGGGTGTTAAAAAATTCATAGTTAAAAGAATGGAGAGGTTCACCAATTAGCAGCTAATGTACCTTTAAGGGCTGAGGTGAGCCGGTCTCCTAGCAACAGCCAGGTTTGCAGTAGGTGGACAATTAGGTTTTAGTATCACATTAGTTAAAAGAGGCCCTGCGGGGGGAAGAAGGTGAGGGACGTTTTAACTGGATAGCAGTACTGTCTGGGTTTAGAGACTCCACAGAAGACCCGAGTGACGGACGAGAGTCGAGTTGGACCTTCCGGTCGGGAATCACGCTTTTTTGAAGGCAATTGGTTGGAGTCGAAATCGCAGACGCAAGATAAGCAGTAGGAACATTATTCTTTTATTTATTGTCTTACTTACATTATTGTCTTAATGATGTGGAAAGGCAAAGATAGGAGAGGTTGGGTGGATCGATACCTGCCACGTGGGCGAGTGGGTAACTCTGGTTAGTGTCCCTGGGGATTCCTTCTTAACCACGGTCAGGTTAAAAATAGTCCAGAACTTTCATTATGTGAAAATTCTGGAAAAATAGTCCCAACTACCTAAGGGAATTAAGAAGTAGGCCTACAGATTCTCCGCATGGCCTGAGTGAGGCCCAAGGAGCTAGGCCGCCCTGGAATTAAACCCTTAGAAGTAGTATGACCTGTACAATTTTGTGCCTTTCGTTGTCTGGTCTAGGGGGTAGTACATACGCCAAGCGTGATTGGCTTGGTTTAAGCCATTTCAGGGGAGGTGTCGCCTTTCATTGTCTGGTCCAGGGGTAATACACACGGCAAGCTTGATCAACTTGACGGAGCCGGCTCGAGGAGGGTGTCTAATGTAAAGGCTCGAAACACCCGAAGATCCGAGAGTGCATTACTGATGATGTGTCCTGGCACATGATAATGAAAGGTTTCGATTTTCCTATACAAGCAGCTGGCTTAGGAGCTCAGACTTTAAATTCTGCAGACTAACCTTTGCCAGCTAAACATAGAGATCCACCAGCCCTACACTTAAACCTAATCCTAAAGTCCAAAAGGGGCATACACCCCCATAAATAGGCAAATTCCAAGAGGGGTAGTCACCCCCATAAACCCTAGGCAACTTCCAAGGGGGGCATACACCCCCACAAACCCTAGGCATTCCCCGATTAACTTTTGATATTCTGAGAGGGGTAGGATTCAACAAGGGCAAGTGTGGGACCTGGTTAATGAAGGCGTGGGCCAGATCAAAGTGGCAGGGTGATGTGAAACAGAATCTCAAGTGGGGAGATCAGAAATCACAAGAGGGCTTTTTAGCCCACTGCCCGCATAATTTCAACCTAACCTATCAGTGACACGCTCTTCATTCTCCCGGCCCCAGAGAGGCCAATAAGAAAACCCAGATATTTTATTTCACCTATCGGGTGTTAAAAAATTCATAGTTAAAAGAATGGAGAGGTTCACCAATTAGCAGCTAATGTACCTTTAAGGGCTGAGGTGAGCCGGTCTCCTAGCAACAGCCAGGTTTGCAGTAGGTGGACAATTAGGTTTTAGTATCACATTAGTTAAAAGAGGCCCTGCGGGGGGAAGAAGGTGAGGGACGTTTTAACTGGATAGCAGTACTGTCTGGGTTTAGAGACTCCACAGAAGACCCGAGTGACGGACGAGAGTCGAGTTGGACCTTCCGGTCGGGAATCACGCTTTTTTGAAGGCAATTGGTTGGAGTCGAAATCGCAGACGCAAGATAAGCAGTAGGAACATTATTCTTTTATTTATTGTCTTACTTACATTATTGTCTTAATGATGTGGAAAGGCAAAGATAGGAGAGGTTGGGTGGATCGATACCTGCCACGTGGGCGAGTGGGTAACTCTGGTTAGTGTCCCTGGGGATTCCTTCTTAACCACGGTCAGGTTAAAAATAGTCCAGAACTTTCATTATGTGAAAATTCTGGAAAAATAGTCCCAACTACCTAAGGGAATTAAGAAGTAGGCCTACAGATTCTCCGCATGGCCTGAGTGAGGCCCAAGGAGCTAGGCCGCCCTGGAATTAAACCCTTAGAAGTAGTATGACCTGTACAATTTTGTGCCTTTCGTTGTCTGGTCTAGGGGGTAGTACATACGCCAAGCGTGATTGGCTTGGTTTAAGCCATTTCAGGGGAGGTGTCGCCTTTCATTGTCTGGTCCAGGGGTAATACACACGGCAAGCTTGATCAACTTGACGGAGCCGGCTCGAGGAGGGTGTCTAATGTAAAGGCTCGAAACACCCGAAGATCCGAGAGTGCATTACTGATGATGTGTCCTGGCACATGATAATGAAAGGTTTCGATTTTCCTATACAAGCAGCTGGCTTAGGAGCTCAGACTTTAAATTCTGCAGACTAACCTTTGCCAGCTAAACATAGAGATCCACCAGCCCTACACTTAAACCTAATCCTAAAGTCCAAAAGGGGCATACACCCCCATAAATAGGCAAATTCCAAGAGGGGTAGTCACCCCCATAAACCCTAGGCAACTTCCAAGGGGGGCATACACCCCCACAAACCCTAGGCATTCCCCGATTAACTTTTGATATTCTGAGAGGGGTAGGATTCAACAAGGGCAAGTGTGGGACCTGGTTAATGAAGGCGTGGGCCAGATCAAAGTGGCAGGGTGATGTGAAACAGAATCTCAAGTGGGGAGATCAGAAATCACAAGAGGGCTTTTTAGCCCACTGCCCGCATAATTTCAACCTAACCTATCAGTGACACGCTCTTCATTCTCCCGGCCCCAGAGAGGCCAATAAGAAAACCCAGATATTTTATTTCACCTATCGGGTGTTAAAAAATTCATAGTTAAAAGAATGGAGAGGTTCACCAATTAGCAGCTAATGTACCTTTAAGGGCTGAGGTGAGCCGGTCTCCTAGCAACAGCCAGGTTTGCAGTAGGTGGACAATTAGGTTTTAGTATCACATTAGTTAAAAGAGGCCCTGCGGGGGGAAGAAGGTGAGGGACGTTTTAACTGGATAGCAGTACTGTCTGGGTTTAGAGACTCCACAGAAGACCCGAGTGACGGACGAGAGTCGAGTTGGACCTTCCGGTCGGGAATCACGCTTTTTTGAAGGCAATTGGTTGGAGTCGAAATCGCAGACGCAAGATAAGCAGTAGGAACATTATTCTTTTATTTATTGTCTTACTTACATTATTGTCTTAATGATGTGGAAAGGCAAAGATAGGAGAGGTTGGGTGGATCGATACCTGCCACGTGGGCGAGTGGGTAACTCTGGTTAGTGTCCCTGGGGATTCCTTCTTAACCACGGTCAGGTTAAAAATAGTCCAGAACTTTCATTATGTGAAAATTCTGGAAAAATAGTCCCAACTACCTAAGGGAATTAAGAAGTAGGCCTACAGATTCTCCGCATGGCCTGAGTGAGGCCCAAGGAGCTAGGCCGCCCTGGAATTAAACCCTTAGAAGTAGTATGACCTGTACAATTTTGTGCCTTTCGTTGTCTGGTCTAGGGGGTAGTACATACGCCAAGCGTGATTGGCTTGGTTTAAGCCATTTCAGGGGAGGTGTCGCCTTTCATTGTCTGGTCCAGGGGTAATACACACGGCAAGCTTGATCAACTTGACGGAGCCGGCTCGAGGAGGGTGTCTAATGTAAAGGCTCGAAACACCCGAAGATCCGAGAGTGCATTACTGATGATGTGTCCTGGCACATGATAATGAAAGGTTTCGATTTTCCTATACAAGCAGCTGGCTTAGGAGCTCAGACTTTAAATTCTGCAGACTAACCTTTGCCAGCTAAACATAGAGATCCACCAGCCCTACACTTAAACCTAATCCTAAAGTCCAAAAGGGGCATACACCCCCATAAATAGGCAAATTCCAAGAGGGGTAGTCACCCCCATAAACCCTAGGCAACTTCCAAGGGGGGCATACACCCCCACAAACCCTAGGCATTCCCCGATTAACTTTTGATATTCTGAGAGGGGTAGGATTCAACAAGGGCAAGTGTGGGACCTGGTTAATGAAGGCGTGGGCCAGATCAAAGTGGCAGGGTGATGTGAAACAGAATCTCAAGTGGGGAGATCAGAAATCACAAGAGGGCTTTTTAGCCCACTGCCCGCATAATTTCAACCTAACCTATCAGTGACACGCTCTTCATTCTCCCGGCCCCAGAGAGGCCAATAAGAAAACCCAGATATTTTATTTCACCTATCGGGTGTTAAAAAATTCATAGTTAAAAGAATGGAGAGGTTCACCAATTAGCAGCTAATGTACCTTTAAGGGCTGAGGTGAGCCGGTCTCCTAGCAACAGCCAGGTTTGCAGTAGGTGGACAATTAGGTTTTAGTATCACATTAGTTAAAAGAGGCCCTGCGGGGGGAAGAAGGTGAGGGACGTTTTAACTGGATAGCAGTACTGTCTGGGTTTAGAGACTCCACAGAAGACCCGAGTGACGGACGAGAGTCGAGTTGGACCTTCCGGTCGGGAATCACGCTTTTTTGAAGGCAATTGGTTGGAGTCGAAATCGCAGACGCAAGATAAGCAGTAGGAACATTATTCTTTTATTTATTGTCTTACTTACATTATTGTCTTAATGATGTGGAAAGGCAAAGATAGGAGAGGTTGGGTGGATCGATACCTGCCACGTGGGCGAGTGGGTAACTCTGGTTAGTGTCCCTGGGGATTCCTTCTTAACCACGGTCAGGTTAAAAATAGTCCAGAACTTTCATTATGTGAAAATTCTGGAAAAATAGTCCCAACTACCTAAGGGAATTAAGAAGTAGGCCTACAGATTCTCCGCATGGCCTGAGTGAGGCCCAAGGAGCTAGGCCGCCCTGGAATTAAACCCTTAGAAGTAGTATGACCTGTACAATTTTGTGCCTTTCGTTGTCTGGTCTAGGGGGTAGTACATACGCCAAGCGTGATTGGCTTGGTTTAAGCCATTTCAGGGGAGGTGTCGCCTTTCATTGTCTGGTCCAGGGGTAATACACACGGCAAGCTTGATCAACTTGACGGAGCCGGCTCGAGGAGGGTGTCTAATGTAAAGGCTCGAAACACCCGAAGATCCGAGAGTGCATTACTGATGATGTGTCCTGGCACATGATAATGAAAGGTTTCGATTTTCCTATACAAGCAGCTGGCTTAGGAGCTCAGACTTTAAATTCTGCAGACTAACCTTTGCCAGCTAAACATAGAGATCCACCAGCCCTACACTTAAACCTAATCCTAAAGTCCAAAAGGGGCATACACCCCCATAAATAGGCAAATTCCAAGAGGGGTAGTCACCCCCATAAACCCTAGGCAACTTCCAAGGGGGGCATACACCCCCACAAACCCTAGGCATTCCCCGATTAACTTTTGATATTCTGAGAGGGGTAGGATTCAACAAGGGCAAGTGTGGGACCTGGTTAATGAAGGCGTGGGCCAGATCAAAGTGGCAGGGTGATGTGAAACAGAATCTCAAGTGGGGAGATCAGAAATCACAAGAGGGCTTTTTAGCCCACTGCCCGCATAATTTCAACCTAACCTATCAGTGACACGCTCTTCATTCTCCCGGCCCCAGAGAGGCCAATAAGAAAACCCAGATATTTTATTTCACCTATCGGGTGTTAAAAAATTCATAGTTAAAAGAATGGAGAGGTTCACCAATTAGCAGCTAATGTACCTTTAAGGGCTGAGGTGAGCCGGTCTCCTAGCAACAGCCAGGTTTGCAGTAGGTGGACAATTAGGTTTTAGTATCACATTAGTTAAAAGAGGCCCTGCGGGGGGAAGAAGGTGAGGGACGTTTTAACTGGATAGCAGTACTGTCTGGGTTTAGAGACTCCACAGAAGACCCGAGTGACGGACGAGAGTCGAGTTGGACCTTCCGGTCGGGAATCACGCTTTTTTGAAGGCAATTGGTTGGAGTCGAAATCGCAGACGCAAGATAAGCAGTAGGAACATTATTCTTTTATTTATTGTCTTACTTACATTATTGTCTTAATGATGTGGAAAGGCAAAGATAGGAGAGGTTGGGTGGATCGATACCTGCCACGTGGGCGAGTGGGTAACTCTGGTTAGTGTCCCTGGGGATTCCTTCTTAACCACGGTCAGGTTAAAAATAGTCCAGAACTTTCATTATGTGAAAATTCTGGAAAAATAGTCCCAACTACCTAAGGGAATTAAGAAGTAGGCCTACAGATTCTCCGCATGGCCTGAGTGAGGCCCAAGGAGCTAGGCCGCCCTGGAATTAAACCCTTAGAAGTAGTATGACCTGTACAATTTTGTGCCTTTCGTTGTCTGGTCTAGGGGGTAGTACATACGCCAAGCGTGATTGGCTTGGTTTAAGCCATTTCAGGGGAGGTGTCGCCTTTCATTGTCTGGTCCAGGGGTAATACACACGGCAAGCTTGATCAACTTGACGGAGCCGGCTCGAGGAGGGTGTCTAATGTAAAGGCTCGAAACACCCGAAGATCCGAGAGTGCATTACTGATGATGTGTCCTGGCACATGATAATGAAAGGTTTCGATTTTCCTATACAAGCAGCTGGCTTAGGAGCTCAGACTTTAAATTCTGCAGACTAACCTTTGCCAGCTAAACATAGAGATCCACCAGCCCTACACTTAAACCTAATCCTAAAGTCCAAAAGGGGCATACACCCCCATAAATAGGCAAATTCCAAGAGGGGTAGTCACCCCCATAAACCCTAGGCAACTTCCAAGGGGGGCATACACCCCCACAAACCCTAGGCATTCCCCGATTAACTTTTGATATTCTGAGAGGGGTAGGATTCAACAAGGGCAAGTGTGGGACCTGGTTAATGAAGGCGTGGGCCAGATCAAAGTGGCAGGGTGATGTGAAACAGAATCTCAAGTGGGGAGATCAGAAATCACAAGAGGGCTTTTTAGCCCACTGCCCGCATAATTTCAACCTAACCTATCAGTGACACGCTCTTCATTCTCCCGGCCCCAGAGAGGCCAATAAGAAAACCCAGATATTTTATTTCACCTATCGGGTGTTAAAAAATTCATAGTTAAAAGAATGGAGAGGTTCACCAATTAGCAGCTAATGTACCTTTAAGGGCTGAGGTGAGCCGGTCTCCTAGCAACAGCCAGGTTTGCAGTAGGTGGACAATTAGGTTTTAGTATCACATTAGTTAAAAGAGGCCCTGCGGGGGGAAGAAGGTGAGGGACGTTTTAACTGGATAGCAGTACTGTCTGGGTTTAGAGACTCCACAGAAGACCCGAGTGACGGACGAGAGTCGAGTTGGACCTTCCGGTCGGGAATCACGCTTTTTTGAAGGCAATTGGTTGGAGTCGAAATCGCAGACGCAAGATAAGCAGTAGGAACATTATTCTTTTATTTATTGTCTTACTTACATTATTGTCTTAATGATGTGGAAAGGCAAAGATAGGAGAGGTTGGGTGGATCGATACCTGCCACGTGGGCGAGTGGGTAACTCTGGTTAGTGTCCCTGGGGATTCCTTCTTAACCACGGTCAGGTTAAAAATAGTCCAGAACTTTCATTATGTGAAAATTCTGGAAAAATAGTCCCAACTACCTAAGGGAATTAAGAAGTAGGCCTACAGATTCTCCGCATGGCCTGAGTGAGGCCCAAGGAGCTAGGCCGCCCTGGAATTAAACCCTTAGAAGTAGTATGACCTGTACAATTTTGTGCCTTTCGTTGTCTGGTCTAGGGGGTAGTACATACGCCAAGCGTGATTGGCTTGGTTTAAGCCATTTCAGGGGAGGTGTCGCCTTTCATTGTCTGGTCCAGGGGTAATACACACGGCAAGCTTGATCAACTTGACGGAGCCGGCTCGAGGAGGGTGTCTAATGTAAAGGCTCGAAACACCCGAAGATCCGAGAGTGCATTACTGATGATGTGTCCTGGCACATGATAATGAAAGGTTTCGATTTTCCTATACAAGCAGCTGGCTTAGGAGCTCAGACTTTAAATTCTGCAGACTAACCTTTGCCAGCTAAACATAGAGATCCACCAGCCCTACACTTAAACCTAATCCTAAAGTCCAAAAGGGGCATACACCCCCATAAATAGGCAAATTCCAAGAGGGGTAGTCACCCCCATAAACCCTAGGCAACTTCCAAGGGGGGCATACACCCCCACAAACCCTAGGCATTCCCCGATTAACTTTTGATATTCTGAGAGGGGTAGGATTCAACAAGGGCAAGTGTGGGACCTGGTTAATGAAGGCGTGGGCCAGATCAAAGTGGCAGGGTGATGTGAAACAGAATCTCAAGTGGGGAGATCAGAAATCACAAGAGGGCTTTTTAGCCCACTGCCCGCATAATTTCAACCTAACCTATCAGTGACACGCTCTTCATTCTCCCGGCCCCAGAGAGGCCAATAAGAAAACCCAGATATTTTATTTCACCTATCGGGTGTTAAAAAATTCATAGTTAAAAGAATGGAGAGGTTCACCAATTAGCAGCTAATGTACCTTTAAGGGCTGAGGTGAGCCGGTCTCCTAGCAACAGCCAGGTTTGCAGTAGGTGGACAATTAGGTTTTAGTATCACATTAGTTAAAAGAGGCCCTGCGGGGGGAAGAAGGTGAGGGACGTTTTAACTGGATAGCAGTACTGTCTGGGTTTAGAGACTCCACAGAAGACCCGAGTGACGGACGAGAGTCGAGTTGGACCTTCCGGTCGGGAATCACGCTTTTTTGAAGGCAATTGGTTGGAGTCGAAATCGCAGACGCAAGATAAGCAGTAGGAACATTATTCTTTTATTTATTGTCTTACTTACATTATTGTCTTAATGATGTGGAAAGGCAAAGATAGGAGAGGTTGGGTGGATCGATACCTGCCACGTGGGCGAGTGGGTAACTCTGGTTAGTGTCCCTGGGGATTCCTTCTTAACCACGGTCAGGTTAAAAATAGTCCAGAACTTTCATTATGTGAAAATTCTGGAAAAATAGTCCCAACTACCTAAGGGAATTAAGAAGTAGGCCTACAGATTCTCCGCATGGCCTGAGTGAGGCCCAAGGAGCTAGGCCGCCCTGGAATTAAACCCTTAGAAGTAGTATGACCTGTACAATTTTGTGCCTTTCGTTGTCTGGTCTAGGGGGTAGTACATACGCCAAGCGTGATTGGCTTGGTTTAAGCCATTTCAGGGGAGGTGTCGCCTTTCATTGTCTGGTCCAGGGGTAATACACACGGCAAGCTTGATCAACTTGACGGAGCCGGCTCGAGGAGGGTGTCTAATGTAAAGGCTCGAAACACCCGAAGATCCGAGAGTGCATTACTGATGATGTGTCCTGGCACATGATAATGAAAGGTTTCGATTTTCCTATACAAGCAGCTGGCTTAGGAGCTCAGACTTTAAATTCTGCAGACTAACCTTTGCCAGCTAAACATAGAGATCCACCAGCCCTACACTTAAACCTAATCCTAAAGTCCAAAAGGGGCATACACCCCCATAAATAGGCAAATTCCAAGAGGGGTAGTCACCCCCATAAACCCTAGGCAACTTCCAAGGGGGGCATACACCCCCACAAACCCTAGGCATTCCCCGATTAACTTTTGATATTCTGAGAGGGGTAGGATTCAACAAGGGCAAGTGTGGGACCTGGTTAATGAAGGCGTGGGCCAGATCAAAGTGGCAGGGTGATGTGAAACAGAATCTCAAGTGGGGAGATCAGAAATCACAAGAGGGCTTTTTAGCCCACTGCCCGCATAATTTCAACCTAACCTATCAGTGACACGCTCTTCATTCTCCCGGCCCCAGAGAGGCCAATAAGAAAACCCAGATATTTTATTTCACCTATCGGGTGTTAAAAAATTCATAGTTAAAAGAATGGAGAGGTTCACCAATTAGCAGCTAATGTACCTTTAAGGGCTGAGGTGAGCCGGTCTCCTAGCAACAGCCAGGTTTGCAGTAGGTGGACAATTAGGTTTTAGTATCACATTAGTTAAAAGAGGCCCTGCGGGGGGAAGAAGGTGAGGGACGTTTTAACTGGATAGCAGTACTGTCTGGGTTTAGAGACTCCACAGAAGACCCGAGTGACGGACGAGAGTCGAGTTGGACCTTCCGGTCGGGAATCACGCTTTTTTGAAGGCAATTGGTTGGAGTCGAAATCGCAGACGCAAGATAAGCAGTAGGAACATTATTCTTTTATTTATTGTCTTACTTACATTATTGTCTTAATGATGTGGAAAGGCAAAGATAGGAGAGGTTGGGTGGATCGATACCTGCCACGTGGGCGAGTGGGTAACTCTGGTTAGTGTCCCTGGGGATTCCTTCTTAACCACGGTCAGGTTAAAAATAGTCCAGAACTTTCATTATGTGAAAATTCTGGAAAAATAGTCCCAACTACCTAAGGGAATTAAGAAGTAGGCCTACAGATTCTCCGCATGGCCTGAGTGAGGCCCAAGGAGCTAGGCCGCCCTGGAATTAAACCCTTAGAAGTAGTATGACCTGTACAATTTTGTGCCTTTCGTTGTCTGGTCTAGGGGGTAGTACATACGCCAAGCGTGATTGGCTTGGTTTAAGCCATTTCAGGGGAGGTGTCGCCTTTCATTGTCTGGTCCAGGGGTAATACACACGGCAAGCTTGATCAACTTGACGGAGCCGGCTCGAGGAGGGTGTCTAATGTAAAGGCTCGAAACACCCGAAGATCCGAGAGTGCATTACTGATGATGTGTCCTGGCACATGATAATGAAAGGTTTCGATTTTCCTATACAAGCAGCTGGCTTAGGAGCTCAGACTTTAAATTCTGCAGACTAACCTTTGCCAGCTAAACATAGAGATCCACCAGCCCTACACTTAAACCTAATCCTAAAGTCCAAAAGGGGCATACACCCCCATAAATAGGCAAATTCCAAG
This sequence comes from Hypanus sabinus, assembly GCF_030144855.1. NCBI lineage: Eukaryota > Metazoa > Chordata > Chondrichthyes > Myliobatiformes > Dasyatidae > Hypanus > Hypanus sabinus. The sequence goes on from NC_082728.1 coordinate 13,453, forward strand.
AGGGGTAGTCACCCCCATAAACCCTAGGCAACTTCCAAGGGGGGCATACACCCCCACAAACCCTAGGCATTCCCCGATTAACTTTTGATATTCTGAGAGGGGTAGGATTCAACAAGGGCAAGTGTGGGACCTGGTTAATGAAGGCGTGGGCCAGATCAAAGTGGCAGGGTGATGTGAAACAGAATCTCAAGTGGGGAGATCAGAAATCACAAGAGGGCTTTTTAGCCCACTGCCCGCATAATTTCAACCTAACCTATCAGTGACACGCTCTTCATTCTCCCGGCCCCAGAGAGGCCAATAAGAAAACCCAGATATTTTATTTCACCTATCGGGTGTTAAAAAATTCATAGTTAAAAGAATGGAGAGGTTCACCAATTAGCAGCTAATGTACCTTTAAGGGCTGAGGTGAGCCGGTCTCCTAGCAACAGCCAGGTTTGCAGTAGGTGGACAATTAGGTTTTAGTATCACATTAGTTAAAAGAGGCCCTGCGGGGGGAAGAAGGTGAGGGACGTTTTAACTGGATAGCAGTACTGTCTGGGTTTAGAGACTCCACAGAAGACCCGAGTGACGGACGAGAGTCGAGTTGGACCTTCCGGTCGGGAATCACGCTTTTTTGAAGGCAATTGGTTGGAGTCGAAATCGCAGACGCAAGATAAGCAGTAGGAACATTATTCTTTTATTTATTGTCTTACTTACATTATTGTCTTAATGATGTGGAAAGGCAAAGATAGGAGAGGTTGGGTGGATCGATACCTGCCACGTGGGCGAGTGGGTAACTCTGGTTAGTGTCCCTGGGGATTCCTTCTTAACCACGGTCAGGTTAAAAATAGTCCAGAACTTTCATTATGTGAAAATTCTGGAAAAATAGTCCCAACTACCTAAGGGAATTAAGAAGTAGGCCTACAGATTCTCCGCATGGCCTGAGTGAGGCCCAAGGAGCTAGGCCGCCCTGGAATTAAACCCTTAGAAGTAGTATGACCTGTACAATTTTGTGCCTTTCGTTGTCTGGTCTAGGGGGTAGTACATACGCCAAGCGTGATTGGCTTGGTTTAAGCCATTTCAGGGGAGGTGTCGCCTTTCATTGTCTGGTCCAGGGGTAATACACACGGCAAGCTTGATCAACTTGACGGAGCCGGCTCGAGGAGGGTGTCTAATGTAAAGGCTCGAAACACCCGAAGATCCGAGAGTGCATTACTGATGATGTGTCCTGGCACATGATAATGAAAGGTTTCGATTTTCCTATACAAGCAGCTGGCTTAGGAGCTCAGACTTTAAATTCTGCAGACTAACCTTTGCCAGCTAAACATAGAGATCCACCAGCCCTACACTTAAACCTAATCCTAAAGTCCAAAAGGGGCATACACCCCCATAAATAGGCAAATTCCAAGAGGGGTAGTCACCCCCATAAACCCTAGGCAACTTCCAAGGGGGGCATACACCCCCACAAACCCTAGGCATTCCCCGATTAACTTTTGATATTCTGAGAGGGGTAGGATTCAACAAGGGCAAGTGTGGGACCTGGTTAATGAAGGCGTGGGCCAGATCAAAGTGGCAGGGTGATGTGAAACAGAATCTCAAGTGGGGAGATCAGAAATCACAAGAGGGCTTTTTAGCCCACTGCCCGCATAATTTCAACCTAACCTATCAGTGACACGCTCTTCATTCTCCCGGCCCCAGAGAGGCCAATAAGAAAACCCAGATATTTTATTTCACCTATCGGGTGTTAAAAAATTCATAGTTAAAAGAATGGAGAGGTTCACCAATTAGCAGCTAATGTACCTTTAAGGGCTGAGGTGAGCCGGTCTCCTAGCAACAGCCAGGTTTGCAGTAGGTGGACAATTAGGTTTTAGTATCACATTAGTTAAAAGAGGCCCTGCGGGGGGAAGAAGGTGAGGGACGTTTTAACTGGATAGCAGTACTGTCTGGGTTTAGAGACTCCACAGAAGACCCGAGTGACGGACGAGAGTCGAGTTGGACCTTCCGGTCGGGAATCACGCTTTTTTGAAGGCAATTGGTTGGAGTCGAAATCGCAGACGCAAGATAAGCAGTAGGAACATTATTCTTTTATTTATTGTCTTACTTACATTATTGTCTTAATGATGTGGAAAGGCAAAGATAGGAGAGGTTGGGTGGATCGATACCTGCCACGTGGGCGAGTGGGTAACTCTGGTTAGTGTCCCTGGGGATTCCTTCTTAACCACGGTCAGGTTAAAAATAGTCCAGAACTTTCATTATGTGAAAATTCTGGAAAAATAGTCCCAACTACCTAAGGGAATTAAGAAGTAGGCCTACAGATTCTCCGCATGGCCTGAGTGAGGCCCAAGGAGCTAGGCCGCCCTGGAATTAAACCCTTAGAAGTAGTATGACCTGTACAATTTTGTGCCTTTCGTTGTCTGGTCTAGGGGGTAGTACATACGCCAAGCGTGATTGGCTTGGTTTAAGCCATTTCAGGGGAGGTGTCGCCTTTCATTGTCTGGTCCAGGGGTAATACACACGGCAAGCTTGATCAACTTGACGGAGCCGGCTCGAGGAGGGTGTCTAATGTAAAGGCTCGAAACACCCGAAGATCCGAGAGTGCATTACTGATGATGTGTCCTGGCACATGATAATGAAAGGTTTCGATTTTCCTATACAAGCAGCTGGCTTAGGAGCTCAGACTTTAAATTCTGCAGACTAACCTTTGCCAGCTAAACATAGAGATCCACCAGCCCTACACTTAAACCTAATCCTAAAGTCCAAAAGGGGCATACACCCCCATAAATAGGCAAATTCCAAGAGGGGTAGTCACCCCCATAAACCCTAGGCAACTTCCAAGGGGGGCATACACCCCCACAAACCCTAGGCATTCCCCGATTAACTTTTGATATTCTGAGAGGGGTAGGATTCAACAAGGGCAAGTGTGGGACCTGGTTAATGAAGGCGTGGGCCAGATCAAAGTGGCAGGGTGATGTGAAACAGAATCTCAAGTGGGGAGATCAGAAATCACAAGAGGGCTTTTTAGCCCACTGCCCGCATAATTTCAACCTAACCTATCAGTGACACGCTCTTCATTCTCCCGGCCCCAGAGAGGCCAATAAGAAAACCCAGATATTTTATTTCACCTATCGGGTGTTAAAAAATTCATAGTTAAAAGAATGGAGAGGTTCACCAATTAGCAGCTAATGTACCTTTAAGGGCTGAGGTGAGCCGGTCTCCTAGCAACAGCCAGGTTTGCAGTAGGTGGACAATTAGGTTTTAGTATCACATTAGTTAAAAGAGGCCCTGCGGGGGGAAGAAGGTGAGGGACGTTTTAACTGGATAGCAGTACTGTCTGGGTTTAGAGACTCCACAGAAGACCCGAGTGACGGACGAGAGTCGAGTTGGACCTTCCGGTCGGGAATCACGCTTTTTTGAAGGCAATTGGTTGGAGTCGAAATCGCAGACGCAAGATAAGCAGTAGGAACATTATTCTTTTATTTATTGTCTTACTTACATTATTGTCTTAATGATGTGGAAAGGCAAAGATAGGAGAGGTTGGGTGGATCGATACCTGCCACGTGGGCGAGTGGGTAACTCTGGTTAGTGTCCCTGGGGATTCCTTCTTAACCACGGTCAGGTTAAAAATAGTCCAGAACTTTCATTATGTGAAAATTCTGGAAAAATAGTCCCAACTACCTAAGGGAATTAAGAAGTAGGCCTACAGATTCTCCGCATGGCCTGAGTGAGGCCCAAGGAGCTAGGCCGCCCTGGAATTAAACCCTTAGAAGTAGTATGACCTGTACAATTTTGTGCCTTTCGTTGTCTGGTCTAGGGGGTAGTACATACGCCAAGCGTGATTGGCTTGGTTTAAGCCATTTCAGGGGAGGTGTCGCCTTTCATTGTCTGGTCCAGGGGTAATACACACGGCAAGCTTGATCAACTTGACGGAGCCGGCTCGAGGAGGGTGTCTAATGTAAAGGCTCGAAACACCCGAAGATCCGAGAGTGCATTACTGATGATGTGTCCTGGCACATGATAATGAAAGGTTTCGATTTTCCTATACAAGCAGCTGGCTTAGGAGCTCAGACTTTAAATTCTGCAGACTAACCTTTGCCAGCTAAACATAGAGATCCACCAGCCCTACACTTAAACCTAATCCTAAAGTCCAAAAGGGGCATACACCCCCATAAATAGGCAAATTCCAAGAGGGGTAGTCACCCCCATAAACCCTAGGCAACTTCCAAGGGGGGCATACACCCCCACAAACCCTAGGCATTCCCCGATTAACTTTTGATATTCTGAGAGGGGTAGGATTCAACAAGGGCAAGTGTGGGACCTGGTTAATGAAGGCGTGGGCCAGATCAAAGTGGCAGGGTGATGTGAAACAGAATCTCAAGTGGGGAGATCAGAAATCACAAGAGGGCTTTTTAGCCCACTGCCCGCATAATTTCAACCTAACCTATCAGTGACACGCTCTTCATTCTCCCGGCCCCAGAGAGGCCAATAAGAAAACCCAGATATTTTATTTCACCTATCGGGTGTTAAAAAATTCATAGTTAAAAGAATGGAGAGGTTCACCAATTAGCAGCTAATGTACCTTTAAGGGCTGAGGTGAGCCGGTCTCCTAGCAACAGCCAGGTTTGCAGTAGGTGGACAATTAGGTTTTAGTATCACATTAGTTAAAAGAGGCCCTGCGGGGGGAAGAAGGTGAGGGACGTTTTAACTGGATAGCAGTACTGTCTGGGTTTAGAGACTCCACAGAAGACCCGAGTGACGGACGAGAGTCGAGTTGGACCTTCCGGTCGGGAATCACGCTTTTTTGAAGGCAATTGGTTGGAGTCGAAATCGCAGACGCAAGATAAGCAGTAGGAACATTATTCTTTTATTTATTGTCTTACTTACATTATTGTCTTAATGATGTGGAAAGGCAAAGATAGGAGAGGTTGGGTGGATCGATACCTGCCACGTGGGCGAGTGGGTAACTCTGGTTAGTGTCCCTGGGGATTCCTTCTTAACCACGGTCAGGTTAAAAATAGTCCAGAACTTTCATTATGTGAAAATTCTGGAAAAATAGTCCCAACTACCTAAGGGAATTAAGAAGTAGGCCTACAGATTCTCCGCATGGCCTGAGTGAGGCCCAAGGAGCTAGGCCGCCCTGGAATTAAACCCTTAGAAGTAGTATGACCTGTACAATTTTGTGCCTTTCGTTGTCTGGTCTAGGGGGTAGTACATACGCCAAGCGTGATTGGCTTGGTTTAAGCCATTTCAGGGGAGGTGTCGCCTTTCATTGTCTGGTCCAGGGGTAATACACACGGCAAGCTTGATCAACTTGACGGAGCCGGCTCGAGGAGGGTGTCTAATGTAAAGGCTCGAAACACCCGAAGATCCGAGAGTGCATTACTGATGATGTGTCCTGGCACATGATAATGAAAGGTTTCGATTTTCCTATACAAGCAGCTGGCTTAGGAGCTCAGACTTTAAATTCTGCAGACTAACCTTTGCCAGCTAAACATAGAGATCCACCAGCCCTACACTTAAACCTAATCCTAAAGTCCAAAAGGGGCATACACCCCCATAAATAGGCAAATTCCAAGAGGGGTAGTCACCCCCATAAACCCTAGGCAACTTCCAAGGGGGGCATACACCCCCACAAACCCTAGGCATTCCCCGATTAACTTTTGATATTCTGAGAGGGGTAGGATTCAACAAGGGCAAGTGTGGGACCTGGTTAATGAAGGCGTGGGCCAGATCAAAGTGGCAGGGTGATGTGAAACAGAATCTCAAGTGGGGAGATCAGAAATCACAAGAGGGCTTTTTAGCCCACTGCCCGCATAATTTCAACCTAACCTATCAGTGACACGCTCTTCATTCTCCCGGCCCCAGAGAGGCCAATAAGAAAACCCAGATATTTTATTTCACCTATCGGGTGTTAAAAAATTCATAGTTAAAAGAATGGAGAGGTTCACCAATTAGCAGCTAATGTACCTTTAAGGGCTGAGGTGAGCCGGTCTCCTAGCAACAGCCAGGTTTGCAGTAGGTGGACAATTAGGTTTTAGTATCACATTAGTTAAAAGAGGCCCTGCGGGGGGAAGAAGGTGAGGGACGTTTTAACTGGATAGCAGTACTGTCTGGGTTTAGAGACTCCACAGAAGACCCGAGTGACGGACGAGAGTCGAGTTGGACCTTCCGGTCGGGAATCACGCTTTTTTGAAGGCAATTGGTTGGAGTCGAAATCGCAGACGCAAGATAAGCAGTAGGAACATTATTCTTTTATTTATTGTCTTACTTACATTATTGTCTTAATGATGTGGAAAGGCAAAGATAGGAGAGGTTGGGTGGATCGATACCTGCCACGTGGGCGAGTGGGTAACTCTGGTTAGTGTCCCTGGGGATTCCTTCTTAACCACGGTCAGGTTAAAAATAGTCCAGAACTTTCATTATGTGAAAATTCTGGAAAAATAGTCCCAACTACCTAAGGGAATTAAGAAGTAGGCCTACAGATTCTCCGCATGGCCTGAGTGAGGCCCAAGGAGCTAGGCCGCCCTGGAATTAAACCCTTAGAAGTAGTATGACCTGTACAATTTTGTGCCTTTCGTTGTCTGGTCTAGGGGGTAGTACATACGCCAAGCGTGATTGGCTTGGTTTAAGCCATTTCAGGGGAGGTGTCGCCTTTCATTGTCTGGTCCAGGGGTAATACACACGGCAAGCTTGATCAACTTGACGGAGCCGGCTCGAGGAGGGTGTCTAATGTAAAGGCTCGAAACACCCGAAGATCCGAGAGTGCATTACTGATGATGTGTCCTGGCACATGATAATGAAAGGTTTCGATTTTCCTATACAAGCAGCTGGCTTAGGAGCTCAGACTTTAAATTCTGCAGACTAACCTTTGCCAGCTAAACATAGAGATCCACCAGCCCTACACTTAAACCTAATCCTAAAGTCCAAAAGGGGCATACACCCCCATAAATAGGCAAATTCCAAGAGGGGTAGTCACCCCCATAAACCCTAGGCAACTTCCAAGGGGGGCATACACCCCCACAAACCCTAGGCATTCCCCGATTAACTTTTGATATTCTGAGAGGGGTAGGATTCAACAAGGGCAAGTGTGGGACCTGGTTAATGAAGGCGTGGGCCAGATCAAAGTGGCAGGGTGATGTGAAACAGAATCTCAAGTGGGGAGATCAGAAATCACAAGAGGGCTTTTTAGCCCACTGCCCGCATAATTTCAACCTAACCTATCAGTGACACGCTCTTCATTCTCCCGGCCCCAGAGAGGCCAATAAGAAAACCCAGATATTTTATTTCACCTATCGGGTGTTAAAAAATTCATAGTTAAAAGAATGGAGAGGTTCACCAATTAGCAGCTAATGTACCTTTAAGGGCTGAGGTGAGCCGGTCTCCTAGCAACAGCCAGGTTTGCAGTAGGTGGACAATTAGGTTTTAGTATCACATTAGTTAAAAGAGGCCCTGCGGGGGGAAGAAGGTGAGGGACGTTTTAACTGGATAGCAGTACTGTCTGGGTTTAGAGACTCCACAGAAGACCCGAGTGACGGACGAGAGTCGAGTTGGACCTTCCGGTCGGGAATCACGCTTTTTTGAAGGCAATTGGTTGGAGTCGAAATCGCAGACGCAAGATAAGCAGTAGGAACATTATTCTTTTATTTATTGTCTTACTTACATTATTGTCTTAATGATGTGGAAAGGCAAAGATAGGAGAGGTTGGGTGGATCGATACCTGCCACGTGGGCGAGTGGGTAACTCTGGTTAGTGTCCCTGGGGATTCCTTCTTAACCACGGTCAGGTTAAAAATAGTCCAGAACTTTCATTATGTGAAAATTCTGGAAAAATAGTCCCAACTACCTAAGGGAATTAAGAAGTAGGCCTACAGATTCTCCGCATGGCCTGAGTGAGGCCCAAGGAGCTAGGCCGCCCTGGAATTAAACCCTTAGAAGTAGTATGACCTGTACAATTTTGTGCCTTTCGTTGTCTGGTCTAGGGGGTAGTACATACGCCAAGCGTGATTGGCTTGGTTTAAGCCATTTCAGGGGAGGTGTCGCCTTTCATTGTCTGGTCCAGGGGTAATACACACGGCAAGCTTGATCAACTTGACGGAGCCGGCTCGAGGAGGGTGTCTAATGTAAAGGCTCGAAACACCCGAAGATCCGAGAGTGCATTACTGATGATGTGTCCTGGCACATGATAATGAAAGGTTTCGATTTTCCTATACAAGCAGCTGGCTTAGGAGCTCAGACTTTAAATTCTGCAGACTAACCTTTGCCAGCTAAACATAGAGATCCACCAGCCCTACACTTAAACCTAATCCTAAAGTCCAAAAGGGGCATACACCCCCATAAATAGGCAAATTCCAAGAGGGGTAGTCACCCCCATAAACCCTAGGCAACTTCCAAGGGGGGCATACACCCCCACAAACCCTAGGCATTCCCCGATTAACTTTTGATATTCTGAGAGGGGTAGGATTCAACAAGGGCAAGTGTGGGACCTGGTTAATGAAGGCGTGGGCCAGATCAAAGTGGCAGGGTGATGTGAAACAGAATCTCAAGTGGGGAGATCAGAAATCACAAGAGGGCTTTTTAGCCCACTGCCCGCATAATTTCAACCTAACCTATCAGTGACACGCTCTTCATTCTCCCGGCCCCAGAGAGGCCAATAAGAAAACCCAGATATTTTATTTCACCTATCGGGTGTTAAAAAATTCATAGTTAAAAGAATGGAGAGGTTCACCAATTAGCAGCTAATGTACCTTTAAGGGCTGAGGTGAGCCGGTCTCCTAGCAACAGCCAGGTTTGCAGTAGGTGGACAATTAGGTTTTAGTATCACATTAGTTAAAAGAGGCCCTGCGGGGGGAAGAAGGTGAGGGACGTTTTAACTGGATAGCAGTACTGTCTGGGTTTAGAGACTCCACAGAAGACCCGAGTGACGGACGAGAGTCGAGTTGGACCTTCCGGTCGGGAATCACGCTTTTTTGAAGGCAATTGGTTGGAGTCGAAATCGCAGACGCAAGATAAGCAGTAGGAACATTATTCTTTTATTTATTGTCTTACTTACATTATTGTCTTAATGATGTGGAAAGGCAAAGATAGGAGAGGTTGGGTGGATCGATACCTGCCACGTGGGCGAGTGGGTAACTCTGGTTAGTGTCCCTGGGGATTCCTTCTTAACCACGGTCAGGTTAAAAATAGTCCAGAACTTTCATTATGTGAAAATTCTGGAAAAATAGTCCCAACTACCTAAGGGAATTAAGAAGTAGGCCTACAGATTCTCCGCATGGCCTGAGTGAGGCCCAAGGAGCTAGGCCGCCCTGGAATTAAACCCTTAGAAGTAGTATGACCTGTACAATTTTGTGCCTTTCGTTGTCTGGTCTAGGGGGTAGTACATACGCCAAGCGTGATTGGCTTGGTTTAAGCCATTTCAGGGGAGGTGTCGCCTTTCATTGTCTGGTCCAGGGGTAATACACACGGCAAGCTTGATCAACTTGACGGAGCCGGCTCGAGGAGGGTGTCTAATGTAAAGGCTCGAAACACCCGAAGATCCGAGAGTGCATTACTGATGATGTGTCCTGGCACATGATAATGAAAGGTTTCGATTTTCCTATACAAGCAGCTGGCTTAGGAGCTCAGACTTTAAATTCTGCAGACTAACCTTTGCCAGCTAAACATAGAGATCCACCAGCCCTACACTTAAACCTAATCCTAAAGTCCAAAAGGGGCATACACCCCCATAAATAGGCAAATTCCAAGAGGGGTAGTCACCCCCATAAACCCTAGGCAACTTCCAAGGGGGGCATACACCCCCACAAACCCTAGGCATTCCCCGATTAACTTTTGATATTCTGAGAGGGGTAGGATTCAACAAGGGCAAGTGTGGGACCTGGTTAATGAAGGCGTGGGCCAGATCAAAGTGGCAGGGTGATGTGAAACAGAATCTCAAGTGGGGAGATCAGAAATCACAAGAGGGCTTTTTAGCCCACTGCCCGCATAATTTCAACCTAACCTATCAGTGACACGCTCTTCATTCTCCCGGCCCCAGAGAGGCCAATAAGAAAACCCAGATATTTTATTTCACCTATCGGGTGTTAAAAAATTCATAGTTAAAAGAATGGAGAGGTTCACCAATTAGCAGCTAATGTACCTTTAAGGGCTGAGGTGAGCCGGTCTCCTAGCAACAGCCAGGTTTGCAGTAGGTGGACAATTAGGTTTTAGTATCACATTAGTTAAAAGAGGCCCTGCGGGGGGAAGAAGGTGAGGGACGTTTTAACTGGATAGCAGTACTGTCTGGGTTTAGAGACTCCACAGAAGACCCGAGTGACGGACGAGAGTCGAGTTGGACCTTCCGGTCGGGAATCACGCTTTTTTGAAGGCAATTGGTTGGAGTCGAAATCGCAGACGCAAGATAAGCAGTAGGAACATTATTCTTTTATTTATTGTCTTACTTACATTATTGTCTTAATGATGTGGAAAGGCAAAGATAGGAGAGGTTGGGTGGATCGATACCTGCCACGTGGGCGAGTGGGTAACTCTGGTTAGTGTCCCTGGGGATTCCTTCTTAACCACGGTCAGGTTAAAAATAGTCCAGAACTTTCATTATGTGAAAATTCTGGAAAAATAGTCCCAACTACCTAAGGGAATTAAGAAGTAGGCCTACAGATTCTCCGCATGGCCTGAGTGAGGCCCAAGGAGCTAGGCCGCCCTGGAATTAAACCCTTAGAAGTAGTATGACCTGTACAATTTTGTGCCTTTCGTTGTCTGGTCTAGGGGGTAGTACATACGCCAAGCGTGATTGGCTTGGTTTAAGCCATTTCAGGGGAGGTGTCGCCTTTCATTGTCTGGTCCAGGGGTAATACACACGGCAAGCTTGATCAACTTGACGGAGCCGGCTCGAGGAGGGTGTCTAATGTAAAGGCTCGAAACACCCGAAGATCCGAGAGTGCATTACTGATGATGTGTCCTGGCACATGATAATGAAAGGTTTCGATTTTCCTATACAAGCAGCTGGCTTAGGAGCTCAGACTTTAAATTCTGCAGACTAACCTTTGCCAGCTAAACATAGAGATCCACCAGCCCTACACTTAAACCTAATCCTAAAGTCCAAAAGGGGCATACACCCCCATAAATAGGCAAATTCCAAGAGGGGTAGTCACCCCCATAAACCCTAGGCAACTTCCAAGGGGGGCATACACCCCCACAAACCCTAGGCATTCCCCGATTAACTTTTGATATTCTGAGAGGGGTAGGATTCAACAAGGGCAAGTGTGGGACCTGGTTAATGAAGGCGTGGGCCAGATCAAAGTGGCAGGGTGATGTGAAACAGAATCTCAAGTGGGGAGATCAGAAATCACAAGAGGGCTTTTTAGCCCACTGCCCGCATAATTTCAACCTAACCTATCAGTGACACGCTCTTCATTCTCCCGGCCCCAGAGAGGCCAATAAGAAAACCCAGATATTTTATTTCACCTATCGGGTGTTAAAAAATTCATAGTTAAAAGAATGGAGAGGTTCACCAATTAGCAGCTAATGTACCTTTAAGGGCTGAGGTGAGCCGGTCTCCTAGCAACAGCCAGGTTTGCAGTAGGTGGACAATTAGGTTTTAGTATCACATTAGTTAAAAGAGGCCCTGCGGGGGGAAGAAGGTGAGGGACGTTTTAACTGGATAGCAGTACTGTCTGGGTTTAGAGACTCCACAGAAGACCCGAGTGACGGACGAGAGTCGAGTTGGACCTTCCGGTCGGGAATCACGCTTTTTTGAAGGCAATTGGTTGGAGTCGAAATCGCAGACGCAAGATAAGCAGTAGGAACATTATTCTTTTATTTATTGTCTTACTTACATTATTGTCTTAATGATGTGGAAAGGCAAAGATAGGAGAGGTTGGGTGGATCGATACCTGCCACGTGGGCGAGTGGGTAACTCTGGTTAGTGTCCCTGGGGATTCCTTCTTAACCACGGTCAGGTTAAAAATAGTCCAGAACTTTCATTATGTGAAAATTCTGGAAAAATAGTCCCAACTACCTAAGGGAATTAAGAAGTAGGCCTACAGATTCTCCGCATGGCCTGAGTGAGGCCCAAGGAGCTAGGCCGCCCTGGAATTAAACCCTTAGAAGTAGTATGACCTGTACAATTTTGTGCCTTTCGTTGTCTGGTCTAGGGGGTAGTACATACGCCAAGCGTGATTGGCTTGGTTTAAGCCATTTCAGGGGAGGTGTCGCCTTTCATTGTCTGGTCCAGGGGTAATACACACGGCAAGCTTGATCAACTTGACGGAGCCGGCTCGAGGAGGGTGTCTAATGTAAAGGCTCGAAACACCCGAAGATCCGAGAGTGCATTACTGATGATGTGTCCTGGCACATGATAATGAAAGGTTTCGATTTTCCTATACAAGCAGCTGGCTTAGGAGCTCAGACTTTAAATTCTGCAGACTAACCTTTGCCAGCTAAACATAGAGATCCACCAGCCCTACACTTAAACCTAATCCTAAAGTCCAAAAGGGGCATACACCCCCATAAATAGGCAAATTCCAAGAGGGGTAGTCACCCCCATAAACCCTAGGCAACTTCCAAGGGGGGCATACACCCCCACAAACCCTAGGCATTCCCCGATTAACTTTTGATATTCTGAGAGGGGTAGGATTCAACAAGGGCAAGTGTGGGACCTGGTTAATGAAGGCGTGGGCCAGATCAAAGTGGCAGGGTGATGTGAAACAGAATCTCAAGTGGGGAGATCAGAAATCACAAGAGGGCTTTTTAGCCCACTGCCCGCATAATTTCAACCTAACCTATCAGTGACACGCTCTTCATTCTCCCGGCCCCAGAGAGGCCAATAAGAAAACCCAGATATTTTATTTCACCTATCGGGTGTTAAAAAATTCATAGTTAAAAGAATGGAGAGGTTCACCAATTAGCAGCTAATGTACCTTTAAGGGCTGAGGTGAGCCGGTCTCCTAGCAACAGCCAGGTTTGCAGTAGGTGGACAATTAGGTTTTAGTATCACATTAGTTAAAAGAGGCCCTGCGGGGGGAAGAAGGTGAGGGACGTTTTAACTGGATAGCAGTACTGTCTGGGTTTAGAGACTCCACAGAAGACCCGAGTGACGGACGAGAGTCGAGTTGGACCTTCCGGTCGGGAATCACGCTTTTTTGAAGGCAATTGGTTGGAGTCGAAATCGCAGACGCAAGATAAGCAGTAGGAACATTATTCTTTTATTTATTGTCTTACTTACATTATTGTCTTAATGATGTGGAAAGGCAAAGATAGGAGAGGTTGGGTGGATCGATACCTGCCACGTGGGCGAGTGGGTAACTCTGGTTAGTGTCCCTGGGGATTCCTTCTTAACCACGGTCAGGTTAAAAATAGTCCAGAACTTTCATTATGTGAAAATTCTGGAAAAATAGTCCCAACTACCTAAGGGAATTAAGAAGTAGGCCTACAGATTCTCCGCATGGCCTGAGTGAGGCCCAAGGAGCTAGGCCGCCCTGGAATTAAACCCTTAGAAGTAGTATGACCTGTACAATTTTGTGCCTTTCGTTGTCTGGTCTAGGGGGTAGTACATACGCCAAGCGTGATTGGCTTGGTTTAAGCCATTTCAGGGGAGGTGTCGCCTTTCATTGTCTGGTCCAGGGGTAATACACACGGCAAGCTTGATCAACTTGACGGAGCCGGCTCGAGGAGGGTGTCTAATGTAAAGGCTCGAAACACCCGAAGATCCGAGAGTGCATTACTGATGATGTGTCCTGGCACATGATAATGAAAGGTTTCGATTTTCCTATACAAGCAGCTGGCTTAGGAGCTCAGACTTTAAATTCTGCAGACTAACCTTTGCCAGCTAAACATAGAGATCCACCAGCCCTACACTTAAACCTAATCCTAAAGTCCAAAAGGGGCATACACCCCCATAAATAGGCAAATTCCAAGAGGGGTAGTCACCCCCATAAACCCTAGGCAACTTCCAAGGGGGGCATACACCCCCACAAACCCTAGGCATTCCCCGATTAACTTTTGATATTCTGAGAGGGGTAGGATTCAACAAGGGCAAGTGTGGGACCTGGTTAATGAAGGCGTGGGCCAGATCAAAGTGGCAGGGTGATGTGAAACAGAATCTCAAGTGGGGAGATCAGAAATCACAAGAGGGCTTTTTAGCCCACTGCCCGCATAATTTCAACCTAACCTATCAGTGACACGCTCTTCATTCTCCCGGCCCCAGAGAGGCCAATAAGAAAACCCAGATATTTTATTTCACCTATCGGGTGTTAAAAAATTCATAGTTAAAAGAATGGAGAGGTTCACCAATTAGCAGCTAATGTACCTTTAAGGGCTGAGGTGAGCCGGTCTCCTAGCAACAGCCAGGTTTGCAGTAGGTGGACAATTAGGTTTTAGTATCACATTAGTTAAAAGAGGCCCTGCGGGGGGAAGAAGGTGAGGGACGTTTTAACTGGATAGCAGTACTGTCTGGGTTTAGAGACTCCACAGAAGACCCGAGTGACGGACGAGAGTCGAGTTGGACCTTCCGGTCGGGAATCACGCTTTTTTGAAGGCAATTGGTTGGAGTCGAAATCGCAGACGCAAGATAAGCAGTAGGAACATTATTCTTTTATTTATTGTCTTACTTACATTATTGTCTTAATGATGTGGAAAGGCAAAGATAGGAGAGGTTGGGTGGATCGATACCTGCCACGTGGGCGAGTGGGTAACTCTGGTTAGTGTCCCTGGGGATTCCTTCTTAACCACGGTCAGGTTAAAAATAGTCCAGAACTTTCATTATGTGAAAATTCTGGAAAAATAGTCCCAACTACCTAAGGGAATTAAGAAGTAGGCCTACAGATTCTCCGCATGGCCTGAGTGAGGCCCAAGGAGCTAGGCCGCCCTGGAATTAAACCCTTAGAAGTAGTATGACCTGTACAATTTTGTGCCTTTCGTTGTCTGGTCTAGGGGGTAGTACATACGCCAAGCGTGATTGGCTTGGTTTAAGCCATTTCAGGGGAGGTGTCGCCTTTCATTGTCTGGTCCAGGGGTAATACACACGGCAAGCTTGATCAACTTGACGGAGCCGGCTCGAGGAGGGTGTCTAATGTAAAGGCTCGAAACACCCGAAGATCCGAGAGTGCATTACTGATGATGTGTCCTGGCACATGATAATGAAAGGTTTCGATTTTCCTATACAAGCAGCTGGCTTAGGAGCTCAGACTTTAAATTCTGCAGACTAACCTTTGCCAGCTAAACATAGAGATCCACCAGCCCTACACTTAAACCTAATCCTAAAGTCCAAAAGGGGCATACACCCCCATAAATAGGCAAATTCCAAGAGGGGTAGTCACCCCCATAAACCCTAGGCAACTTCCAAGGGGGGCATACACCCCCACAAACCCTAGGCATTCCCCGATTAACTTTTGATATTCTGAGAGGGGTAGGATTCAACAAGGGCAAGTGTGGGACCTGGTTAATGAAGGCGTGGGCCAGATCAAAGTGGCAGGGTGATGTGAAACAGAATCTCAAGTGGGGAGATCAGAAATCACAAGAGGGCTTTTTAGCCCACTGCCCGCATAATTTCAACCTAACCTATCAGTGACACGCTCTTCATTCTCCCGGCCCCAGAGAGGCCAATAAGAAAACCCAGATATTTTATTTCACCTATCGGGTGTTAAAAAATTCATAGTTAAAAGAATGGAGAGGTTCACCAATTAGCAGCTAATGTACCTTTAAGGGCTGAGGTGAGCCGGTCTCCTAGCAACAGCCAGGTTTGCAGTAGGTGGACAATTAGGTTTTAGTATCACATTAGTTAAAAGAGGCCCTGCGGGGGGAAGAAGGTGAGGGACGTTTTAACTGGATAGCAGTACTGTCTGGGTTTAGAGACTCCACAGAAGACCCGAGTGACGGACGAGAGTCGAGTTGGACCTTCCGGTCGGGAATCACGCTTTTTTGAAGGCAATTGGTTGGAGTCGAAATCGCAGACGCAAGATAAGCAGTAGGAACATTATTCTTTTATTTATTGTCTTACTTACATTATTGTCTTAATGATGTGGAAAGGCAAAGATAGGAGAGGTTGGGTGGATCGATACCTGCCACGTGGGCGAGTGGGTAACTCTGGTTAGTGTCCCTGGGGATTCCTTCTTAACCACGGTCAGGTTAAAAATAGTCCAGAACTTTCATTATGTGAAAATTCTGGAAAAATAGTCCCAACTACCTAAGGGAATTAAGAAGTAGGCCTACAGATTCTCCGCATGGCCTGAGTGAGGCCCAAGGAGCTAGGCCGCCCTGGAATTAAACCCTTAGAAGTAGTATGACCTGTACAATTTTGTGCCTTTCGTTGTCTGGTCTAGGGGGTAGTACATACGCCAAGCGTGATTGGCTTGGTTTAAGCCATTTCAGGGGAGGTGTCGCCTTTCATTGTCTGGTCCAGGGGTAATACACACGGCAAGCTTGATCAACTTGACGGAGCCGGCTCGAGGAGGGTGTCTAATGTAAAGGCTCGAAACACCCGAAGATCCGAGAGTGCATTACTGATGATGTGTCCTGGCACATGATAATGAAAGGTTTCGATTTTCCTATACAAGCAGCTGGCTTAGGAGCTCAGACTTTAAATTCTGCAGACTAACCTTTGCCAGCTAAACATAGAGATCCACCAGCCCTACACTTAAACCTAATCCTAAAGTCCAAAAGGGGCATACACCCCCATAAATAGGCAAATTCCAAGAGGGGTAGTCACCCCCATAAACCCTAGGCAACTTCCAAGGGGGGCATACACCCCCACAAACCCTAGGCATTCCCCGATTAACTTTTGATATTCTGAGAGGGGTAGGATTCAACAAGGGCAAGTGTGGGACCTGGTTAATGAAGGCGTGGGCCAGATCAAAGTGGCAGGGTGATGTGAAACAGAATCTCAAGTGGGGAGATCAGAAATCACAAGAGGGCTTTTTAGCCCACTGCCCGCATAATTTCAACCTAACCTATCAGTGACACGCTCTTCATTCTCCCGGCCCCAGAGAGGCCAATAAGAAAACCCAGATATTTTATTTCACCTATCGGGTGTTAAAAAATTCATAGTTAAAAGAATGGAGAGGTTCACCAATTAGCAGCTAATGTACCTTTAAGGGCTGAGGTGAGCCGGTCTCCTAGCAACAGCCAGGTTTGCAGTAGGTGGACAATTAGGTTTTAGTATCACATTAGTTAAAAGAGGCCCTGCGGGGGGAAGAAGGTGAGGGACGTTTTAACTGGATAGCAGTACTGTCTGGGTTTAGAGACTCCACAGAAGACCCGAGTGACGGACGAGAGTCGAGTTGGACCTTCCGGTCGGGAATCACGCTTTTTTGAAGGCAATTGGTTGGAGTCGAAATCGCAGACGCAAGATAAGCAGTAGGAACATTATTCTTTTATTTATTGTCTTACTTACATTATTGTCTTAATGATGTGGAAAGGCAAAGATAGGAGAGGTTGGGTGGATCGATACCTGCCACGTGGGCGAGTGGGTAACTCTGGTTAGTGTCCCTGGGGATTCCTTCTTAACCACGGTCAGGTTAAAAATAGTCCAGAACTTTCATTATGTGAAAATTCTGGAAAAATAGTCCCAACTACCTAAGGGAATTAAGAAGTAGGCCTACAGATTCTCCGCATGGCCTGAGTGAGGCCCAAGGAGCTAGGCCGCCCTGGAATTAAACCCTTAGAAGTAGTATGACCTGTACAATTTTGTGCCTTTCGTTGTCTGGTCTAGGGGGTAGTACATACGCCAAGCGTGATTGGCTTGGTTTAAGCCATTTCAGGGGAGGTGTCGCCTTTCATTGTCTGGTCCAGGGGTAATACACACGGCAAGCTTGATCAACTTGACGGAGCCGGCTCGAGGAGGGTGTCTAATGTAAAGGCTCGAAACACCCGAAGATCCGAGAGTGCATTACTGATGATGTGTCCTGGCACATGATAATGAAAGGTTTCGATTTTCCTATACAAGCAGCTGGCTTAGGAGCTCAGACTTTAAATTCTGCAGACTAACCTTTGCCAGCTAAACATAGAGATCCACCAGCCCTACACTTAAACCTAATCCTAAAGTCCAAAAGGGGCATACACCCCCATAAATAGGCAAATTCCAAGAGGGGTAGTCACCCCCATAAACCCTAGGCAACTTCCAAGGGGGGCATACACCCCCACAAACCCTAGGCATTCCCCGATTAACTTTTGATATTCTGAGAGGGGTAGGATTCAACAAGGGCAAGTGTGGGACCTGGTTAATGAAGGCGTGGGCCAGATCAAAGTGGCAGGGTGATGTGAAACAGAATCTCAAGTGGGGAGATCAGAAATCACAAGAGGGCTTTTTAGCCCACTGCCCGCATAATTTCAACCTAACCTATCAGTGACACGCTCTTCATTCTCCCGGCCCCAGAGAGGCCAATAAGAAAACCCAGATATTTTATTTCACCTATCGGGTGTTAAAAAATTCATAGTTAAAAGAATGGAGAGGTTCACCAATTAGCAGCTAATGTACCTTTAAGGGCTGAGGTGAGCCGGTCTCCTAGCAACAGCCAGGTTTGCAGTAGGTGGACAATTAGGTTTTAGTATCACATTAGTTAAAAGAGGCCCTGCGGGGGGAAGAAGGTGAGGGACGTTTTAACTGGATAGCAGTACTGTCTGGGTTTAGAGACTCCACAGAAGACCCGAGTGACGGACGAGAGTCGAGTTGGACCTTCCGGTCGGGAATCACGCTTTTTTGAAGGCAATTGGTTGGAGTCGAAATCGCAGACGCAAGATAAGCAGTAGGAACATTATTTAGGCCGCCCTGGAATTTAACCCTTAGAAGTAGTATGACCTGTACAATTTTGTGCCTTTCGTTGTCTGGTCTAGGGGTAGAACATACGCCAAGCGTGATCGGCCTGGTTGAGCCATCTCAGGGGAGGTGTCGCCTTTCATTGTCTGGTCCAGGGGTAATACACACGCCAAGCTTGATCGACTTGACGGAGCCGTCTCGAGGAGGGTGTCTAATGTAAAGGCTCGAAACACCCGACGATCCGAGAGTGCATTACTGATGATGTGTCCTGGGACATGATAATGAAAGGTTTCGATTTTCCCATATAATCCTAGCTGGCTTAGCAGCTCAGACTTTAAATTCTGCAGACTAACCTCTGCCAGCTAAATATATAGATCCACCAGCCCTACACTTAAACCTAATCCTAAAGTCCAAAAGGGGCATACACCCCCATAAAGAGGCAAATTCCAAGAGGGGTAGACACCCCCACAAACCCTAGGCAACTTCCAAGGGGGGCATACACCCCCACAAACCCTAGGCATTCCCCGATTAACTTTTGATATTCTGAGAGGGGTAGGATTCAACAAGGGCAAGTGTGGGACCTGGTTAATGAAGGCGTGGGCCAGATCAAAGTGGCAGGGTGATGTGAAACAGAATCTCAAGTGAGGAGAGCAGAAATCACAAGAGGGCTTTTTAGCCCACTGCCCGCATAATCTTAACCTAACCCTACTGCCCGCATAATCTCAACCTAACCCTAACCCTAACCCACCAGCCCTACACTCAAACCTAATCGTAATGTCCAAAAGGGGCACACACCCCCACAAACCATAGGCAAATTCCCAAAGGGGCACACACGCCCACAAACCCTAGGCAACTTCCAAAAGGGGCACACACCCCCACAAACCGTAGGCAAATTCCAAAAGGGGCACACACCCCCACAAAACCTAGGCAACTTCCAAAAGGGGCACGCACCCCCACAAACCCTAGGCACTCCCCGATTAACCCTTGCTAAACCCCCGCAAACCGGATATCCTATGTCGAGTGGGGCAAGATTCAAAAAAGGCAAGTGTGGGACCGGGTTAATGAAGGCGTGGGCCAGATCAAAGTGGCAGGGTGACATGAAACGGAATCTCAAGTGAGGAGATCAAAAATCACAAGAGGGCTTTTTAGCCCACTGCCCGCATAATCTCAACCTAACCTATAAGTGACACGCTCTTCACTCTCCCCGCCCACGAAAGGCCAATAAGAAAGCCCAGATACACACAAGGCGAGAGAGAAGCAGTAATATTAAACCCCGGACGGGGACGACAGACAGGTCAGTGCTAAACTCAGGTTCAGCTCTGCTGAATGCAAAGTAAACACTCTCAATTTAACCCATGCAATCCCAGGCATACAGGTGCCAGGTAATGATATTTAAAAATATCTTTACCCTCAGAATTACATGCCTCTCATTATTGGTCCCTGGGAAAATTACAAGCAGTGTCTGAGTCGGACACTGTTGGGCCGCTTCTGTAGGTTGTCTAGTGATTAAAGGCCAGAAACAGCCGAGGATCCGAATGTTCACTACTGATGATGTGCCCCAGTGCACACTGTTCGCTGAACCAAGTGGTGTCGGACCACGATAATGAAAGGCATGGCCCAAGTGGCAGGGTCACGTGAAACGGAATCTCAAGTGAAGAGATCAAAAATCACAAGAGGGCAGTTCGTCCGTAGACAATACTCCCACCTGGTGGTGTCCTGTCATAACGACAGATCAGATGTGTAGAACACTCCCACCTGCTGGTGTCCTGCAACCATGACAGATCAAATGTGGAGAATACTCCCACCTGCTGGTGTCCTGCCACAATGACAGTTCGTCCGTAGACAATACTCCCACCTGGTGGTGTCCTGTCATAACGACAGATCAGATGTGGACAATACTCCCACCTGGTGGTGACCTGTCATAACGGCAGATCAGATGTGTTCAACACTCCCACCTGCTGGTGTCCTGCCGCCATGACGGATGAGATGTGGAGAATACTCCCACCTGGTGGTGTCCTGCCACAATGCCAGTTCGTCCGTAGACAATACTCCCACCTGGTGGTGCCCTGTCATAACGACAGATCAGATGTTGGACAATACTCCCACCTGGTGGTGTCCTGTCATAACGATAGATCAGATGTGTACAACACTACCACCTGCTGGTGTCCTGCCGCCATGACAGATCAGATGTGGACAACACTCCTGCCAGGTGGTGTCCTGTCACTAAGAAGGATTAGGTGAAGACAGAATTCCCATCTGGTGGTGACCTGTCGGTATGACAGTTTTACCCTCATGTGAGCCTATCCACCATAGCAGTTCATACATCACTGCTCAAAACTCGACAGCCTTACCTGTGACTGCCACATATGTACATCCACCAGCTCAGCACTCAAACCAATTCCTAAAGTGCAAAGGGGGCACACACCCCTACAAACCCTAGGCAAATTCCAAAAGGGGCACACACCCCCGCAAACCCTAGGCATTCCCCGATCTCATACTTCAAATTCTGCAGGCTAACCTCTGCCAGCCAAACATATACATCCACCAGCCCTACACTCAAACCTAATCGTAATGTCCAAAAGGGGCACACACCCCCACAAACCATAGGCAAATTCCCAAAGGGGCACACACGCCCACAAACCCTAGGCAACTTCCAAAAGGGGCACACACCCCCACAAACCGTAGGCAAATTCCAAAAGGGGCACACACCCCCACAAACCCTAGGCAACTTCCAAAAGGGGCACGCACCCCCACAAACCCTAGGCACTCCCCGATTAACCCTTGCTAAACCCCCACAAACCGGATATCCTATGTCGAGTGGGGCAAGATTCAAAAAAGGCAAGTGTGGGACCGGGTTAATGAAGGCGTGGGCCAGATCAAAGTGGCAGGGTGACATGAAACGGAATCTCAAGTGAGGAGATCAAAAATCACAAGAGGGCTTTTTAGCCCACTGCCCGCATAATCTCAACCTAACCTATAAGTGACACGCTCTTCACTCTCCCCGCCCACGAAAGGCCAATAAGAAAGCCCAGATACACACAAGGCGAGAGAGAAGCAGTAATATTAAACCCCGGACGGGGACGACAGACAGGTCAGTGCTAAACTCAGGTTCAGCTCTGCTGAATGCAAAATAAACACTCTCAATTTAACCCATGCAATCCCAGGCATACAGGTGCCAGGTAATGATATTTAAAAATATCTTTACCCTCAGAATTACATGCCTCTCATTATTGGTCCCTGGGAAAATTACAAGCAGTGTCTGAGTCGGACACTGTTGGGCCGCTTCTGTAGGCTGTCTAGTGATTAAAGGCCAGAAACAGCCGAGGATCCGAATGTTCACTACTGATGATGTGCCCCAGTGCACACTGTTCGCTGAACCAAGTGGTGTCGGACCACGATAATGAAAGGCATGGCCCAAGTGGCAGGGTCACGTGAAACGGAATCTCAAGTGAAGAGATCAAAAATCACAAGAGGGCAGTTCGTCCGTAGACAATACTCCCACCTGGTGGTGTCCTGTCATAACGACAGATCAGATGTGTAGAACACTCCCACCTGCTGGTGTCCTGCAGCCATGACAGATCAAATGTGGAGAATACTCCCACCTGCTGGTGTCCTGCCACAATGACAGTTCGTCCGTAGACAATACTCCCACCTGGTGGTGTCCTGTCATAACGACAGATCAGATGTGGACAATACTCCCACCTGGTGGTGACCTGTCATAACGGCAGATCAGATGTGTTCAACACTCCCACCTGCTGGTGTCCTGCCGCCATGACAGATGAGATGTGGAGAATACTCCCACCTGGTGGTGTCCTGCCACAATGCCAGTTCGTCCGTAGACAATACTCCCACCTGGTGGTGCCCTGTCATAACGACAGATCAGATGTTGGACAATACTCCCACCTGGTGGTGTCCTGTCATAATGATAGATCAGATGTGTACAACACTCCCACCTGCTGGTGTCCTGCCGCCATGACAGATCAGATGTGGACAGCACTCCCACCTGGTGGTGTCCTGTCACAAAGAAGGATTAGGTGAAGACAGAAATCCCATCTGGTGGTGACCTGTCGGTATGACAGTTTTGCAACAAAATCCTAACCCTTACGCTCATTCGAGCCTATCCGCCATAGCAGTTTATAAATCACTGCTCAAAACTCGACAGCCTTACCTGTGACTGCCACATATATACATCCACCAGCTCAACACTCAAACCAAATCCTAAAGTGCAAATGGTGCACACACCCCCACAAACCCTAGGCAAATTCCAAAAGGTACACACAGCCCCACAAACCCTAGGCACTCCCCGATTAACCCTTGCTAAGCCCCAACGAACCAGAGAGGGCAAGATTCAAAAAAGGCAAGTGTGGGACCTGGTTAATGAAGGCGTGGGCCAGATCAAAGCGGCAGGGTCACGTGAAACGGCATCTCAAGTGAGGTGATCAGAAATCACAAGAGGGCTTTTTACCCCACTGCCCGCATAAT
Source organism: Hypanus sabinus (assembly GCF_030144855.1). Taxonomy (NCBI): domain Eukaryota; kingdom Metazoa; phylum Chordata; class Chondrichthyes; order Myliobatiformes; family Dasyatidae; genus Hypanus; species Hypanus sabinus. Next base: position 36,649 of record NC_082728.1, read on the forward strand.
CTCATCCTAAACCTAATGCGATTAAAGGCCCGAAACAGCTTAGGATCCGAATGTTCACTACTGACGATGTGCCCCAGTGCACACCCAGTTCGCTGAACCAAGTGGTGTCGGACCACGATAATGAAAGGCATGGGCCAGATTACCGTGACTTCCATGTACAAGCCGAGCCGGCACAGCAGCTCATACTTCAAGTTCTGCAGCCTAACCTCTGCCTAGCCAAACATATACATCCACCAGCCCTACACTCAAACCTAATTGTAAAGTCCAAAAGGGGCACACACCCCCACAAACCCTAGGCAAATTCCAAAAGGGGCACACACCCCCACAAACCCTAGGCACTCCCCGATTAACCCTTGCTAAATCCCCATAAATCGGATATTCTATGTCGAGAGCGGTAGGATTCAACAAGGGCAAGTGTGGGACCTGGTTATTGAAGGCGTGGGCCAGATCAAAGTGGCAGGGTGATGTGAAACAGAATCTCAAGTGAGGAGATCAGAAATCACAAGAGGGCTTTTTAGCCCACTGCCCGCATAATCTCAACCTAACCCTAATCCTAATGCGGGCCCTTTGCACCCTAGAAACCCTAGGCACTCCCCGATTAACCCTTGCTAAACCCCCACAAACCGGATATCCTATGTCGAGAGGGGCAAGATTCAACAAAGGCAAGTGTGGGACCTGGTTAATGAAGGCGTGGGCCAGATCAAAGTGGCAGGGTGACATGAAACGGAATCTCAAGTGAGGAGATCAAAAATCAGAAGAGGGCCTTTTAGCCCACTGCCAGCATAATTTCAACCTAACACAATGACAGTTTGGCTCTGTACAACATTTCCACCTGCAGCTGTCCTGCGGCAAGGACTGATCCCTTGTTGACAACACTCCCACCTTGTGGTGTCCTGCCGCAATGACAGTTCGTCTGTAGACAATACTCCCACCTGGTGGTGTCCTGTCATAACGACAGATCAGATGTGGACAATACAACCACCTGGTGGTGTCCTGTCATAACGACAGATCAGATGTGTACAACACTCCCACCTGCTGGTGTCCTGCCGCCATGACAGATGAGATGTGGAGAATACTCCCACCTGGTGGTGTCCTGTCATAACGACAGATCAGATGTGGGCAATACACCCACCTGGTGGTGTCCTGTCATAATGACAGATCAGATGTGTACAACACTCCCACCTGCTGGTGTCCTGCCACCATGACAGATGAGATGTGGAGAATACTCCCAACTGGTGGTGTCCTGCCACAATGACAGTTCGTCCGTAGACAATACTCCCACCTGGTGGTGTCCTGTCATAACGACAGATCAGATGTGGACAATACTCCCACCTGGTGGTGTCCTGTCATAACGACAGATCAGATGTGTACAACACTCCCACTTGCTGGTGTCCTGCCGCCATGACAGATGAGATGTGGAGAATACTCCCACCTGGTGGTGACCTGCCACAATGCCAGTTCGTCCGCAGACAATACGCCCACTAGGTGGTGCCCTGTCATAACGACAGATCAGATGTGGACAATACTCCCACCTGGTGGTGTCCAGTCATAATGATAGATCATATGTGTACAACACTACCACCTGCTGGAGTCCTGCCGCCATGACAGATCAGATGTGGACAACACTCCCACCTGGTAGTGTCCTGCCATAACGACAGATCAGATGTGGACAATACTCCCACCTGGTGGTGTCCAGTCATAACGACAGATCAGATGTGTTCAACACTCCTACCTGCTGGAGTCCTGCCGCCATGACAGATCAGATGTGGACAACACTCCCGCCTGGTGGTGTCCTGTCACAAAGAAGGATTAGGTGAAGACAGAAATCCCATCCGGTGGTGACCTGTCGGTATGACAGTTTTGCAACAAAATCCTAACCCTTACCCTCATGTGAGCCTATCCACCATAGCAGTTCATACATCACTGCTCAAAACTCGACAGCCTTACCTGTGAATGCAACATATGTACATCCACCAGCTCAGCACTCAAACCAAATCCTAAAGTGCAAAGGGGGCACACATCCCTAGAAACCCTAGGCAAATTCCAAAACGGGCACACACGCCCACAAACCCTAGGCAACTTCCAAAAGAGGCACACACCCCCACAAACCATAGGCAACTTCCAAAAGGGGCACACACCCCCACAAACCCTAGGCCCTCCCCGATTAACCCTTGCTAAACCCTCACAAACCGGATATCCTATGTCGAGAGGGGCAAGATTCAACAAAGGCAAGTGTGGGACCTGGTTAATGAAGGCGTGGGCCAGATCAAAGTGGCAGGGTGACATGAAACGGAATCTCAAGTGAGGAGATCAAAAATCACAAGAGGGCCTGTTAGCCCACTGCCCGCATAATTTCAACCTAACACAATGACAGTTTGGCTCTGTACAACATTTCCACCTGCAGCTGTCCTGTGGCAAGGACTGATCCCTTGTTGACAACACTCCCACCTTGTGGTGTCCGGCCGCAATGACAGTTCGTCCGTAGACAATATCCCACCTGGTGGTGTCCTGTCATAATGACAGATCAGATGTGGACAATACACCCACCTGGTGGTGTCCTGTCATAACGACAGATCAGATGTGTACAACACTCCCACCTGCTGGTGTCCTGCCGCCATGACAGATGAGATGTGGAGAATACTCCCACCTGGTGGTGACCTGCCACAATGACAGTTCGTCCGTAGACAATACTCCCACCTGTGTCCTGCCATAACGACAGATCAGATGTGGACAATACTCCCACCTGGTGGTGTCCTGTCATAACGACAGATCAGATGTGTTCAACACTCCCACCTGCTGGTGTCCTGCCGCCATGACAGATGAGATGTGGAGAATACTCCCACCTGGTGGTGACCTGCCACAATGCCAGTTTGTCCGCAGACAATACGCCCACTAGGTGGTGCCCTGTCATAACGACAGATCAGATGTTGGACAATACTCCCACCTGGTGGTGTCCTGTCATAACGATAGATCAGATGTGTACAACACTACCACCTGCTGGTGTCCTGCCGCCATGACAGATGAGATGTGGAGAATACTCCCACCTGGTGGTGTCCTGCCACAATGACAGTTCGTCCGTAGACAATACTCCCACCTGTGTCCTGCCATAACGACAAATCAGATGTGGACAATACTCCCACCTGGTGGTGTCCTGTCATAACGATAGATCAGATGTGTACAGCACTACCACCTGCTGGTGTCCTGCCGCCATGACAGATGAGATGTGGAGAATACTCCCACCTGGTGGTGACCTGCCACAATGCCAGTTCGTCCGCAGACAATACGCCCACTAGGTGGTGCCCTGTCATAACGACAGATCAGATGTAGACAATACTCCCACCTGGTGGTGTCCTGTCATAACGATAGATCAGATGTGTACAACACTACCACCTGCTGGTGTCCTGCCGCCATGACAGATCAGATGTGGACAATACTCCCGCCAGGTGGTGTCCTGTCACTAAGAAGGATTAGGTGAAGACAGAATTCCCATCTGGTGGTGACCTGTCGGTATGACAGTTTTACCCTCATGTGAGCCTATCCACCATAGCAGTTCATACATCACTGCTCAAAACTCGACAGCCTTACCTGTGACTGCCACATATGTACATCCACCAGCTCAGCACTCAAACCAATTCCTAAAGTGCAAAGGGGGCACACACCCCTACAAACCCTAGGCAAATTCCAAAAGGGGCACACACCCCCGCAAACCCTAGGCATTCCCCGATCTCATACTTCAAATTCTGCAGGCTAACCTCTGCCAGCCAAACATATACATCCACCAGCCCTACACTCAAACCTAATCGTAATGTCCAAAAGGGGCACACACCCCCACAAACCATAGGCAAATTCCCAAAGGGGCACACACGCCCACAAACCCTAGGCAACTTCCAAAAGGGGCACACACCCCCACAAACCGTAGGCAAATTCCAAAAGGGGCACACACCCCCACAAACCCTAGGCAACTTCCAAAAGGGGCACGCACCCCCACAAACCCTAGGCACTCCCCGATTAACCCTTGCTAAACCCCCACAAACCGGATATCCTATGTCGAGTGGGGCAAGATTCAAAAAAGGCAAGTGTGGGACCGGGTTAATGAAGGCGTGGGCCAGATCAAAGTGGCAGGGTGACATGAAACGGAATCTCAAGTGAGGAGATCAAAAATCACAAGAGGGCTTTTTAGCCCACTGCCCGCATAATCTCAACCTAACCTATAAGTGACACGCTCTTCACTCTCCCCGCCCACGAAAGGCCAATAAGAAAGCCCAGATACACACAAGGCGAGAGAGAAGCAGTAATATTAAACCCCGGACGGGGACGACAGACAGGTCAGTGCTAAACTCAGGTTCAGCTCTGCTGAATGCAAAATAAACACTCTCAATTTAACCCATGCAATCCCAGGCATACAGGTGCCAGGTAATGATATTTAAAAATATCTTTACCCTCAGAATTACATGCCTCTCATTATTGGTCCCTGGGAAAATTACAAGCAGTGTCTGAGTCGGACACTGTTGGGCCGCTTCTGTAGGCTGTCTAGTGATTAAAGGCCAGAAACAGCCGAGGATCCGAATGTTCACTACTGATGATGTGCCCCAGTGCACACTGTTCGCTGAACCAAGTGGTGTCGGACCACGATAATGAAAGGCATGGCCCAAGTGGCAGGGTCACGTGAAACGGAATCTCAAGTGAAGAGATCAAAAATCACAAGAGGGCAGTTCGTCCGTAGACAATACTCCCACCTGGTGGTGTCCTGTCATAACGACAGATCAGATGTGTAGAACACTCCCACCTGCTGGTGTCCTGCAGCCATGACAGATCAAATGTGGAGAATACTCCCACCTGCTGGTGTCCTGCCACAATGACAGTTCGTCCGTAGACAATACTCCCACCTGGTGGTGTCCTGTCATAACGACAGATCAGATGTGGACAATACTCCCACCTGGTGGTGACCTGTCATAACGGCAGATCAGATGTGTTCAACACTCCCACCTGCTGGTGTCCTGCCGCCATGACAGATGAGATGTGGAGAATACTCCCACCTGGTGGTGTCCTGCCACAATGCCAGTTCGTCCGTAGACAATACTCCCACCTGGTGGTGCCCTGTCATAACGACAGATCAGATGTTGGACAATACTCCCACCTGGTGGTGTCCTGTCATAATGATAGATCAGATGTGTACAACACTCCCACCTGCTGGTGTCCTGCCGCCATGACAGATCAGATGTGGACAGCACTCCCACCTGGTGGTGTCCTGTCACAAAGAAGGATTAGGTGAAGACAGAAATCCCATCTGGTGGTGACCTGTCGGTATGACAGTTTTGCAACAAAATCCTAACCCTTACGCTCATTCGAGCCTATCCGCCATAGCAGTTTATAAATCACTGCTCAAAACTCGACAGCCTTACCTGTGACTGCCACATATATACATCCACCAGCTCAACACTCAAACCAAATCCTAAAGTGCAAATGGTGCACACACCCCCACAAACCCTAGGCAAATTCCAAAAGGTACACACAGCCCCACAAACCCTAGGCACTCCCCGATTAACCCTTGCTAAGCCCCAACGAACCAGAGAGGGCAAGATTCAAAAAAGGCAAGTGTGGGACCTGGTTAATGAAGGCGTGGGCCAGATCAAAGCGGCAGGGTCACGTGAAACGGCATCTCAAGTGAGGTGATCAGAAATCACAAGAGGGCTTTTTACCCCACTGCCCGCATAATCTCATCCTAAACCTAATGCGATTAAAGGCCCGAAACAGCTTAGGATCCGAATGTTCACTACTGACGATGTGCCCCAGTGCACACCCAGTTCGCTGAACCAAGTGGTGTCGGACCACGATAATGAAAGGCATGGGCCAGATTACCGTGACTTCCATGTACAAGCCGAGCCGGCACAGCAGCTCATACTTCAAGTTCTGCAGCCTAACCTCTGCCTAGCCAAACATATACATCCACCAGCCCTACACTCAAACCTAATTGTAAAGTCCAAAAGGGGCACACACCCCCACAAACCCTAGGCAAATTCCAAAAGGGGCACACACCCCCACAAACCCTAGGCACTCCCCGATTAACCCTTGCTAAATCCCCATAAATCGGATATTCTATGTCGAGAGCGGTAGGATTCAACAAGGGCAAGTGTGGGACCTGGTTATTGAAGGCGTGGGCCAGATCAAAGTGGCAGGGTGATGTGAAACAGAATCTCAAGTGAGGAGATCAGAAATCACAAGAGGGCTTTTTAGCCCACTGCCCGCATAATCTCAACCTAACCCTAATCCTAATGCGGGCCCTTTGCACCCTAGAAACCCTAGGCACTCCCCGATTAACCCTTGCTAAACCCCCACAAACCGGATATCCTATGTCGAGAGGGGCAAGATTCAACAAAGGCAAGTGTGGGACCTGGTTAATGAAGGCGTGGGCCAGATCAAAGTGGCAGGGTGACATGAAACGGAATCTCAAGTGAGGAGATCAAAAATCAGAAGAGGGCCTTTTAGCCCACTGCCAGCATAATTTCAACCTAACACAATGACAGTTTGGCTCTGTACAACATTTCCACCTGCAGCTGTCCTGCGGCAAGGACTGATCCCTTGTTGACAACACTCCCACCTTGTGGTGTCCTGCCGCAATGACAGATCGTCTGTAGACAATACTCCCACCTGGTGGTGTCCTGTCATAACGACAGATCAGATGTGGACAATACAACCACCTGGTGGTGTCCTGTCATAACGACAGATCAGATGTGTACAACACTCCCACCTGCTGGTGTCCTGCCGCCATGACAGATGAGATGTGGAGAATACTCCCACCTGGTGGTGTCCTGTCATAACGACAGATCAGATGTGGGCAATACACCCACCTGGTGGTGTCCTGTCATAATGACAGATCAGATGTGTACAACACTCCCACCTGCTGGTGTCCTGCCACCATGACAGATGAGATGTGGAGAATACTCCCAACTGGTGGTGTCCTGCCACAATGACAGTTCGTCCGTAGACAATACTCCCACCTGGTGGTGTCCTGTCATAACGACAGATCAGATGTGGACAATACTCCCACCTGGTGGTGTCCTGTCATAACGACAGATCAGATGTGTACAACACTCCCACTTGCTGGTGTCCTGCCGCCATGACAGATGAGATGTGGAGAATACTCCCACCTGGTGGTGACCTGCCACAATGCCAGTTCGTCCGCAGACAATACGCCCACTAGGTGGTGCCCTGTCATAACGACAGATCAGATGTGGACAATACTCCCACCTGGTGGTGTCCAGTCATAATGATAGATCATATGTGTACAACACTACCACCTGCTGGAGTCCTGCCGCCATGACAGATCAGATGTGGACAACACTCCCACCTGGTAGTGTCCTGCCATAACGACAGATCAGATGTGGACAATACTCCCACCTGGTGGTGTCCAGTCATAACGACAGATCAGATGTGTTCAACACTCCTACCTGCTGGAGTCCTGCCGCCATGACAGATCAGATGTGGACAACACTCCCGCCTGGTGGTGTCCTGTCACAAAGAAGGATTAGGTGAAGACAGAAATCCCATCCGGTGGTGACCTGTCGGTATGACAGTTTTGCAACAAAATCCTAACCCTTACCCTCATGTGAGCCTATCCACCATAGCAGTTCATACATCACTGCTCAAAACTCGACAGCCTTACCTGTGAATGCAACATATGTACATCCACCAGCTCAGCACTCAAACCAAATCCTAAAGTGCAAAGGGGGCACACATCCCTAGAAACCCTAGGCAAATTCCAAAACGGGCACACACCCCCACAAACCCTAGGCATTCCGCGATCCCATACTTCAAATTCTGCAGGCTAACCTCTGCCAGCCAAACATATACATCCACCAGCCCTACACTCAAACCTAATCGTAATGTCCAAAAGGGGCACACACCCCCACAAACCCTAGGGAAATTCCCAAAGGGGCACACACGCCCACAAACCCTAGGCAACTTCCAAAAGAGGCACACCCCCCCACAAACCATAGGCAACTTCCAAAAGGGGCACACACCCCCACAAACCCTAGGCCCTCCCCGATTAACCCTTGCTAAACCCTCACAAACCGGATATCCTATGTCGAGAGGGGCAAGATTCAACAAAGGCAAGTGTGGGACCTGGTTAATGAAGGCGTGGGCCAGATCAAAGTGGCAGGGTGACATGAAACGGAATCTCAAGTGAGGAGATCAAAAATCACAAGAGGGCCTGTTAGCCCACTGCCCGCATAATTTCAACCTAACACAATGACAGTTTGGCTCTGTACAACATTTCCACCTGCAGCTGTCCTGTGGCAAGGACTGATCCCTTGTTGACAACACTCCCACCTTGTGGTGTCCGGCCGCAATGACAGTTCGTCCGTAGACAATATCCCACCTGGTGGTGTCCTGTCATAATGACAGATCAGATGTGGACAATACACCCACCTGGTGGTGTCCTGTCATAACGACAGATCAGATGTGTACAACACTCCCACCTGCTGGTGTCCTGCCGCCATGACAGATGAGATGTGGAGAATACTCCCACCTGCTGGTGTCCTGCCACAATGACAGTTCGTCCGTAGACAATACTCCCACCTGGTGGTGTCCTGTCATAACGACAGATCAGATGTGGACAATACTCCCACCTGGTGGTGACCTGTCATAACGGCAGATCAGATGTGTTCAACACTCCCACCTGCTGGTGTCCTGCCGCCATGACAGATGAGATGTGGAGAATACTCCCACCTGGTGGTGTCCTGCCACAATGCCAGTTCGTCCGTAGACAATACTCCCACCTGGTGGTGCCCTGTCATAACGACAGATCAGATGTTGGACAATACTCCCACCTGGTGGTGTCCTGTCATAATGATAGATCAGATGTGTACAACACTCCCACCTGCTGGTGTCCTGCCGCCATGACAGATCAGATGTGGACAGCACTCCCACCTGGTGGTGTCCTGTCACAAAGAAGGATTAGGTGAAGACAGAAATCCCATCTGGTGGTGACCTGTCGGTATGACAGTTTTGCAACAAAATCCTAACCCTTACGCTCATTCGAGCCTATCCGCCATAGCAGTTTATAAATCACTGCTCAAAACTCGACAGCCTTACCTGTGACTGCCACATATATACATCCACCAGCTCAACACTCAAACCAAATCCTAAAGTGCAAATGGTGCACACACCCCCACAAACCCTAGGCAAATTCCAAAAGGTACACACAGCCCCACAAACCCTAGGCACTCCCCGATTAACCCTTGCTAAGCCCCAACGAACCAGAGAGGGCAAGATTCAAAAAAGGCAAGTGTGGGACCTGGTTAATGAAGGCGTGGGCCAGATCAAAGCGGCAGGGTCACGTGAAACGGCATCTCAAGTGAGGTGATCAGAAATCACAAGAGGGCTTTTTACCCCACTGCCCGCATAATCTCATCCTAAACCTAATGCGATTAAAGGCCCGAAACAGCTTAGGATCCGAATGTTCACTACTGACGATGTGCCCCAGTGCACACCCAGTTCGCTGAACCAAGTGGTGTCGGACCACGATAATGAAAGGCATGGGCCAGATTACCGTGACTTCCATGTACAAGCCGAGCCGGCACAGCAGCTCATACTTCAAGTTCTGCAGCCTAACCTCTGCCTAGCCAAACATATACATCCACCAGCCCTACACTCAAACCTAATTGTAAAGTCCAAAAGGGGCACACACCCCCACAAACCCTAGGCAAATTCCAAAAGGGGCACACACCCCCACAAACCCTAGGCACTCCCCGATTAACCCTTGCTAAATCCCCATAAATCGGATATTCTATGTCGAGAGCGGTAGGATTCAACAAGGGCAAGTGTGGGACCTGGTTATTGAAGGCGTGGGCCAGATCAAAGTGGCAGGGTGATGTGAAACAGAATCTCAAGTGAGGAGATCAGAAATCACAAGAGGGCTTTTTAGCCCACTGCCCGCATAATCTCAACCTAACCCTAATCCTAATGCGGGCCCTTTGCACCCTAGAAACCCTAGGCACTCCCCGATTAACCCTTGCTAAACCCCCACAAACCGGATATCCTATGTCGAGAGGGGCAAGATTCAACAAAGGCAAGTGTGGGACCTGGTTAATGAAGGCGTGGGCCAGATCAAAGTGGCAGGGTGACATGAAACGGAATCTCAAGTGAGGAGATCAAAAATCAGAAGAGGGCCTTTTAGCCCACTGCCAGCATAATTTCAACCTAACACAATGACAGTTTGGCTCTGTACAACATTTCCACCTGCAGCTGTCCTGCGGCAAGGACTGATCCCTTGTTGACAACACTCCCACCTTGTGGTGTCCTGCCGCAATGACAGATCGTCTGTAGACAATACTCCCACCTGGTGGTGTCCTGTCATAACGACAGATCAGATGTGGACAATACAACCACCTGGTGGTGTCCTGTCATAACGACAGATCAGATGTGTACAACACTCCCACCTGCTGGTGTCCTGCCGCCATGACAGATGAGATGTGGAGAATACTCCCACCTGGTGGTGTCCTGTCATAACGACAGATCAGATGTGGGCAATACACCCACCTGGTGGTGTCCTGTCATAATGACAGATCAGATGTGTACAACACTCCCACCTGCTGGTGTCCTGCCACCATGACAGATGAGATGTGGAGAATACTCCCAACTGGTGGTGTCCTGCCACAATGACAGTTCGTCCGTAGACAATACTCCCACCTGGTGGTGTCCTGTCATAACGACAGATCAGATGTGGACAATACTCCCACCTGGTGGTGTCCTGTCATAACGACAGATCAGATGTGTACAACACTCCCACTTGCTGGTGTCCTGCCGCCATGACAGATGAGATGTGGAGAATACTCCCACCTGGTGGTGACCTGCCACAATGCCAGTTCGTCCGCAGACAATACGCCCACTAGGTGGTGCCCTGTCATAACGACAGATCAGATGTGGACAATACTCCCACCTGGTGGTGTCCAGTCATAATGATAGATCATATGTGTACAACACTACCACCTGCTGGAGTCCTGCCGCCATGACAGATCAGATGTGGACAACACTCCCACCTGGTAGTGTCCTGCCATAACGACAGATCAGATGTGGACAATACTCCCACCTGGTGGTGTCCAGTCATAACGACAGATCAGATGTGTTCAACACTCCTACCTGCTGGAGTCCTGCCGCCATGACAGATCAGATGTGGACAACACTCCCGCCTGGTGGTGTCCTGTCACAAAGAAGGATTAGGTGAAGACAGAAATCCCATCCGGTGGTGACCTGTCGGTATGACAGTTTTGCAACAAAATCCTAACCCTTACCCTCATGTGAGCCTATCCACCATAGCAGTTCATACATCACTGCTCAAAACTCGACAGCCTTACCTGTGAATGCAACATATGTACATCCACCAGCTCAGCACTCAAACCAAATCCTAAAGTGCAAAGGGGGCACACATCCCTAGAAACCCTAGGCAAATTCCAAAACGGGCACACACCCCCACAAACCCTAGGCATTCCGCGATCCCATACTTCAAATTCTGCAGGCTAACCTCTGCCAGCCAAACATATACATCCACCAGCCCTACACTCAAACCTAATCGTAATGTCCAAAAGGGGCACACACCCCCACAAACCCTAGGGAAATTCCCAAAGGGGCACACACGCCCACAAACCCTAGGCAACTTCCAAAAGAGGCACACCCCCCCACAAACCATAGGCAACTTCCAAAAGGGGCACACACCCCCACAAACCCTAGGCCCTCCCCGATTAACCCTTGCTAAACCCTCACAAACCGGATATCCTATGTCGAGAGGGGCAAGATTCAACAAAGGCAAGTGTGGGACCTGGTTAATGAAGGCGTGGGCCAGATCAAAGTGGCAGGGTGACATGAAACGGAATCTCAAGTGAGGAGATCAAAAATCACAAGAGGGCCTGTTAGCCCACTGCCCGCATAATTTCAACCTAACACAATGACAGTTTGGCTCTGTACAACATTTCCACCTGCAGCTGTCCTGTGGCAAGGACTGATCCCTTGTTGACAACACTCCCACCTTGTGGTGTCCGGCCGCAATGACAGTTCGTCCGTAGACAATATCCCACCTGGTGGTGTCCTGTCATAATGACAGATCAGATGTGGACAATACACCCACCTGGTGGTGTCCTGTCATAACGACAGATCAGATGTGTACAACACTCCCACCTGCTGGTGTCCTGCCGCCATGACAGATGAGATGTGGAGAATACTCCCACCTGGTGGTGTCCTGCCACAATGACAGTTCGTCCGTAGACAATACTCCCACCTGTGTCCTGCCATAACGACAGATCAGATGTGGACAATACTCCCACCTGGTGGTGTCCTGTCATAACGACAGATCAGATGTGTTCAACACTCCCACCTGCTGGTGTCCTGCCGCCATGACAGATGAGATGTGGAGAATACTCCCACCTGGTGGTGACCTGCCACAATGCCAGTTTGTCCGCAGACAATACGCCCACTAGGTGGTGCCCTGTCATAACGACAGATCAGATGTTGGACAATACTCCCACCTGGTGGTGTCCTGTCATAACGATAGATCAGATGTGTACAACACTACCACCTGCTGGTGTCCTGCCGCCATGACAGATGAGATGTGGAGAATACTCCCACCTGGTGGTGTCCTGCCACAATGACAGTTCGTCCGTAGACAATACTCCCACCTGTGTCCTGCCATAACGACAAATCAGATGTGGACAATACTCCCACCTGGTGGTGTCCTGTCATAACGATAGATCAGATGTGTACAGCACTACCACCTGCTGGTGTCCTGCCGCCATGACAGATGAGATGTGGAGAATACTCCCACCTGGTGGTGACCTGCCACAATGCCAGTTCGTCCGCAGACAATACGCCCACTAGGTGGTGCCCTGTCATAACGACAGATCAGATGTAGACAATACTCCCACCTGGTGGTGTCCTGTCATAACGATAGATCAGATGTGTACAACACTACCACCTGCTGGTGTCCTGCCGCCATGACAGATCAGATGTGGACAATACTCCCGCCAGGTGGTGTCCTGTCACTAAGAAGGATTAGGTGAAGACAGAATTCCCATCTGGTGGTGACCTGTCGGTATGACAGTTTTACCCTCATGTGAGCCTATCCACCATAGCAGTTCATACATCACTGCTCAAAACTCGACAGCCTTACCTGTGACTGCCACATATGTACATCCACCAGCTCAGCACTCAAACCAATTCCTAAAGTGCAAAGGGGGCACACACCCCTACAAACCCTAGGCAAATTCCAAAAGGGGCACACACCCCCGCAAACCCTAGGCATTCCCCGATCTCATACTTCAAATTCTGCAGGCTAACCTCTGCCAGCCAAACATATACATCCACCAGCCCTACACTCAAACCTAATCGTAATGTCCAAAAGGGGCACACACCCCCACAAACCATAGGCAAATTCCCAAAGGGGCACACACGCCCACAAACCCTAGGCAACTTCCAAAAGGGGCACACACCCCCACAAACCGTAGGCAAATTCCAAAAGGGGCACACACCCCCACAAACCCTAGGCAACTTCCAAAAGGGGCACGCACCCCCACAAACCCTAGGCACTCCCCGATTAACCCTTGCTAAACCCCCACAAACCGGATATCCTATGTCGAGTGGGGCAAGATTCAAAAAAGGCAAGTGTGGGACCGGGTTAATGAAGGCGTGGGCCAGATCAAAGTGGCAGGGTGACATGAAACGGAATCTCAAGTGAGGAGATCAAAAATCACAAGAGGGCTTTTTAGCCCACTGCCCGCATAATCTCAACCTAACCTATAAGTGACACGCTCTTCACTCTCCCCGCCCACGAAAGGCCAATAAGAAAGCCCAGATACACATAAGGCGAGAGAGAAGCAGTAATATTAAACCCCGGACGGGGACGACAGACAGGTCAGTGCTAAACTCAGGTTCAGCTCTGCTGAATGCAAAATAAACACTCTCAATTTAACCCATGCAATCCCAGGCATACAGGTGCCAGGTAATGATATTTAAAAATATCTTTACCCTCAGAATTACATGCCTCTCATTATTGGTCCCTGGGAAAATTACAAGCAGTGTCTGAGTCGGACACTGTTGGGCCGCTTCTGTAGGCTGTCTAGTGATTAAAGGCCAGAAACAGCCGAGGATCCGAATGTTCACTACTGATGATGTGCCCCAGTGCACACTGTTCGCTGAACCAAGTGGTGTCGGACCACGATAATGAAAGGCATGGCCCAAGTGGCAGGGTCACGTGAAACGGAATCTCAAGTGAAGAGATCAAAAATCACAAGAGGGCAGTTCGTCCGTAGACAATACTCCCACCTGGTGGTGTCCTGTCATAACGACAGATCAGATGTGTAGAACACTCCCACCTGCTGGTGTCCTGCAGCCATGACAGATCAAATGTGGAGAATACTCCCACCTGCTGGTGTCCTGTCATAACGACAGATCAGATGTGGACAATACTCCCACCTGGTGGTGACCTGTCATAACGGCAGATCAGATGTGTTCAACACTCCCACCTGCTGGTGTCCTGCCGCCATGACAGATGAGATGTGGAGAATACTCCCACCTGGTGGTGCCCTGTCATAACGACAGATCAGATGTTGGACAATACTCCCACCTGGTGGTGTCCTGTCATAATGATAGATCAGATGTGTACAACACTCCCACCTGCTGGTGTCCTGCCGCCATGACAGATCAGATGTGGACAGCACTCCCACCTGGTGGTGTCCTGTCACAAAGAAGGATTAGGTGAAGACAGAAATCCCATCTGGTGGTGACCTGTCGGTATGACAGTTTTGCAACAAAATCCTAACCCTTACGCTCATTCGAGCCTATCCGCCATAGCAGTTTATAAATCACTGCTCAAAACTCGACAGCCTTACCTGTGACTGCCACATATATACATCCACCAGCTCAACACTCAAACCAAATCCTAAAGTGCAAATGGTGCACACACCCCCACAAACCCTAGGCAAATTCCAAAAGGTACACACAGCCCCACAAACCCTAGGCACTCCCCGATTAACCCTTGCTAAGCCCCAACGAACCAGAGAGGGCAAGATTCAAAAAAGGCAAGTGTGGGACCTGGTTAATGAAGGCGTGGGCCAGATCAAAGCGGCAGGGTCACGTGAAACGGCATCTCAAGTGAGGTGATCAGAAATCACAAGAGGGCTTTTTACCCCACTGCCCGCATAATCTCATCCTAAACCTAATGCGATTAAAGGCCCGAAACAGCTTAGGATCCGAATGTTCACTACTGACGATGTGCCCCAGTGCACACCCAGTTCGCTGAACCAAGTGGTGTCGGACCACGATAATGAAAGGCATGGGCCAGATTACCGTGACTTCCATGTACAAGCCGAGCCGGCACAGCAGCTCATACTTCAAGTTCTGCAGCCTAACCTCTGCCTAGCCAAACATATACATCCACCAGCCCTACACTCAAACCTAATTGTAAAGTCCAAAAGGGGCACACACCCCCACAAACCCTAGGCAAATTCCAAAAGGGGCACACACCCCCACAAACCCTAGGCACTCCCCGATTAACCCTTGCTAAATCCCCATAAATCGGATATTCTATGTCGAGAGCGGTAGGATTCAACAAGGGCAAGTGTGGGACCTGGTTATTGAAGGCGTGGGCCAGATCAAAGTGGCAGGGTGATGTGAAACAGAATCTCAAGTGAGGAGATCAGAAATCACAAGAGGGCTTTTTAGCCCACTGCCCGCATAATCTCAACCTAACCCTAATCCTAATGCGGGCCCTTTGCACCCTAGAAACCCTAGGCACTCCCCGATTAACCCTTGCTAAACCCCCACAAACCGGATATCCTATGTCGAGAGGGGCAAGATTCAACAAAGGCAAGTGTGGGACCTGGTTAATGAAGGCGTGGGCCAGATCAAAGTGGCAGGGTGACATGAAACGGAATCTCAAGTGAGGAGATCAAAAATCAGAAGAGGGCCTTTTAGCCCACTGCCAGCATAATTTCAACCTAACACAATGACAGTTTGGCTCTGTACAACATTTCCACCTGCAGCTGTCCTGCGGCAAGGACTGATCCCTTGTTGACAACACTCCCACCTTGTGGTGTCCTGCCGCAATGACAGTTCGTCTGTAGACAATACTCCCACCTGGTGGTGTCCTGTCATAACGACAGATCAGATGTGGACAATACAACCACCTGGTGGTGTCCTGTCATAACGACAGATCAGATGTGTACAACACTCCCACCTGCTGGTGTCCTGCCGCCATGACAGATGAGATGTGGAGAATACTCCCACCTGGTGGTGTCCTGTCATAACGACAGATCAGATGTGGGCAATACACCCACCTGGTGGTGTCCTGTCATAATGACAGATCAGATGTGTACAACACTCCCACCTGCTGGTGTCCTGCCACCATGACAGATGAGATGTGGAGAATACTCCCAACTGGTGGTGTCCTGCCACAATGACAGTTCGTCCGTAGACAATACTCCCACCTGGTGGTGTCCTGTCATAACGACAGATCAGATGTGGACAATACTCCCACCTGGTGGTGTCCTGTCATAACGACAGATCAGATGTGTACAACACTCCCACTTGCTGGTGTCCTGCCGCCATGACAGATGAGATGTGGAGAATACTCCCACCTGGTGGTGACCTGCCACAATGCCAGTTCGTCCGCAGACAATACGCCCACTAGGTGGTGCCCTGTCATAACGACAGATCAGATGTGGACAATACTCCCACCTGGTGGTGTCCAGTCATAATGATAGATCATATGTGTACAACACTACCACCTGCTGGAGTCCTGCCGCCATGACAGATCAGATGTGGACAACACTCCCACCTGGTAGTGTCCTGCCATAACGACAGATCAGATGTGGACAATACTCCCACCTGGTGGTGTCCAGTCATAACGACAGATCAGATGTGTTCAACACTCCTACCTGCTGGAGTCCTGCCGCCATGACAGATCAGATGTGGACAACACTCCCGCCTGGTGGTGTCCTGTCACAAAGAAGGATTAGGTGAAGACAGAAATCCCATCCGGTGGTGACCTGTCGGTATGACAGTTTTGCAACAAAATCCTAACCCTTACCCTCATGTGAGCCTATCCACCATAGCAGTTCATACATCACTGCTCAAAACTCGACAGCCTTACCTGTGAATGCAACATATGTACATCCACCAGCTCAGCACTCAAACCAAATCCTAAAGTGCAAAGGGGGCACACATCCCTAGAAACCCTAGGCAAATTCCAAAACGGGCACACACCCCCACAAACCCTAGGCATTCCGCGATCCCATACTTCAAATTCTGCAGGCTAACCTCTGCCAGCCAAACATATACATCCACCAGCCCTACACTCAAACCTAATCGTAATGTCCAAAAGGGGCACACACCCCCACAAACCCTAGGGAAATTCCCAAAGGGGCACACACGCCCACAAACCCTAGGCAACTTCCAAAAGAGGCACACCCCCCCACAAACCATAGGCAACTTCCAAAAGGGGCACACACCCCCACAAACCCTAGGCCCTCCCCGATTAACCCTTGCTAAACCCTCACAAACCGGATATCCTATGTCGAGAGGGGCAAGATTCAACAAAGGCAAGTGTGGGACCTGGTTAATGAAGGCGTGGGCCAGATCAAAGTGGCAGGGTGACATGAAACGGAATCTCAAGTGAGGAGATCAAAAATCACAAGAGGGCCTGTTAGCCCACTGCCCGCATAATTTCAACCTAACACAATGACAGTTTGGCTCTGTACAACATTTCCACCTGCAGCTGTCCTGTGGCAAGGACTGATCCCTTGTTGACAACACTCCCACCTTGTGGTGTCCGGCCGCAATGACAGTTCGTCCGTAGACAATATCCCACCTGGTGGTGTCCTGTCATAATGACAGATCAGATGTGGACAATACACCCACCTGGTGGTGTCCTGTCATAACGACAGATCAGATGTGTACAACACTCCCACCTGCTGGTGTCCTGCCGCCATGACAGATGAGATGTGGAGAATACTCCCACCTGGTGGTGTCCTGCCACAATGACAGTTCGTCCGTAGACAATACTCCCACCTGTGTCCTGCCATAACGACAGATCAGATGTGGACAATACTCCCACCTGGTGGTGTCCTGTCATAACGACAGATCAGATGTGTTCAACACTCCCACCTGCTGGTGTCCTGCCGCCATGACAGATGAGATGTGGAGAATACTCCCACCTGGTGGTGACCTGCCACAATGCCAGTTTGTCCGCAGACAATACGCCCACTAGGTGGTGCCCTGTCATAACGACAGATCAGATGTTGGACAATACTCCCACCTGGTGGTGTCCTGTCATAACGATAGATCAGATGTGTACAACACTACCACCTGCTGGTGTCCTGCCGCCATGACAGATGAGATGTGGAGAATACTCCCACCTGGTGGTGTCCTGCCACAATGACAGTTCGTCCGTAGACAATACTCCCACCTGTGTCCTGCCATAACGACAAATCAGATGTGGACAATACTCCCACCTGGTGGTGTCCTGTCATAACGATAGATCAGATGTGTACAGCACTACCACCTGCTGGTGTCCTGCCGCCATGACAGATGAGATGTGGAGAATACTCCCACCTGGTGGTGACCTGCCACAATGCCAGTTCGTCCGCAGACAATACGCCCACTAGGTGGTGCCCTGTCATAACGACAGATCAGATGTAGACAATACTCCCACCTGGTGGTGTCCTGTCATAACGATAGATCAGATGTGTACAACACTACCACCTGCTGGTGTCCTGCCGCCATGACAGATCAGATGTGGACAATACTCCCGCCAGGTGGTGTCCTGTCACTAAGAAGGATTAGGTGAAGACAGAATTCCCATCTGGTGGTGACCTGTCGGTATGACAGTTTTACCCTCATGTGAGCCTATCCACCATAGCAGTTCATACATCACTGCTCAAAACTCGACAGCCTTACCTGTGACTGCCACATATGTACATCCACCAGCTCAGCACTCAAACCAATTCCTAAAGTGCAAAGGGGGCACACACCCCTACAAACCCTAGGCAAATTCCAAAAGGGGCACACACCCCCGCAAACCCTAGGCATTCCCCGATCTCATACTTCAAATTCTGCAGGCTAACCTCTGCCAGCCAAACATATACATCCACCAGCCCTACACTCAAACCTAATCGTAATGTCCAAAAGGGGCACACACCCCCACAAACCATAGGCAAATTCCCAAAGGGGCACACACGCCCACAAACCCTAGGCAACTTCCAAAAGGGGCACACACCCCCACAAACCGTAGGCAAATTCCAAAAGGGGCACACACCCCCACAAACCCTAGGCAACTTCCAAAAGGGGCACGCACCCCCACAAACCCTAGGCACTCCCCGATTAACCCTTGCTAAACCCCCACAAACCGGATATCCTATGTCGAGTGGGGCAAGATTCAAAAAAGGCAAGTGTGGGACCGGGTTAATGAAGGCGTGGGCCAGATCAAAGTGGCAGGGTGACATGAAACGGAATCTCAAGTGAGGAGATCAAAAATCACAAGAGGGCTTTTTAGCCCACTGCCCGCATAATCTCAACCTAACCTATAAGTGACACGCTCTTCATTCTCCCGGCCCACGAAAGGCCAATAAGAAAGCCCAGATACACACAAGGCGAGAGAGAAGCAGTAATATTAAACCCCGGACGGGGACGACAGACAGGTCAGTGCTAAACTCAGGTTCAGCTCTGCTGAATGCAAAATAAACACTCTCAATTTAACCCATGCAATCCCAGGCATACAGGTGCCAGGTAATGATATTTAAAAATATCTTTACCCTCAGAATTACATGCCTCTCATTATTGGTCCCTGGGAAAATTACAAGCAGTGTCTGAGTCGGACACTGTTGGGCCGCTTCTGTAGGCTGTCTAGTGATTAAAGGCCAGAAACAGCCGAGGATCCGAATGTTCACTACTGATGATGTGCCCCAGTGCACACTGTTCGCTGAACCAAGTGGTGTCGGACCACGATAATGAAAGGCATGGCCCAAGTGGCAGGGTCACGTGAAACGGAATCTCAAGTGAAGAGATCAAAAATCACAAGAGGGCAGTTCGTCCGTAGACAATACTCCCACCTGGTGGTGTCCTGTCATAACGACAGATCAGATGTGTAGAACACTCCCACCTGCTGGTGTCCTGCAGCCATGACAGATCAAATGTGGAGAATACTCCCACCTGCTGGTGTCCTGCCACAATGACAGTTCGTCCGTAGACAATACTCCCACCTGGTGGTGTCCTGTCATAACGACAGATCAGATGTGGACAATACTCCCACCTGGTGGTGACCTGTCATAACGGCAGATCAGATGTGTTCAACACTCCCACCTGCTGGTGTCCTGCCGCCATGACAGATGAGATGTGGAGAATACTCCCACCTGGTGGTGTCCTGCCACAATGCCAGTTCGTCCGTAGACAATACTCCCACCTGGTGGTGCCCTGTCATAACGACAGATCAGATGTTGGACAATACTCCCACCTGGTGGTGTCCTGTCATAATGATAGATCAGATGTGTACAACACTCCCACCTGCTGGTGTCCTGCCGCCATGACAGATCAGATGTGGACAGCACTCCCACCTGGTGGTGTCCTGTCACAAAGAAGGATTAGGTGAAGACAGAAATCCCATCTGGTGGTGACCTGTCGGTATGACAGTTTTGCAACAAAATCCTAACCCTTACGCTCATTCGAGCCTATCCGCCATAGCAGTTTATAAATCACTGCTCAAAACTCGACAGCCTTACCTGTGACTGCCACATATATACATCCACCAGCTCAACACTCAAACCAAATCCTAAAGTGCAAATGGTGCACACACCCCCACAAACCCTAGGCAAATTCCAAAAGGTACACACAGCCCCACAAACCCTAGGCACTCCCCGATTAACCCTTGCTAAGCCCCAACGAACCAGAGAGGGCAAGATTCAAAAAAGGCAAGTGTGGGACCTGGTTAATGAAGGCGTGGGCCAGATCAAAGCGGCAGGGACACGTGAAACGGCATCTCAAGTGAGGTGATCAGAAATCACAAGAGGGCTTTTTACCCCACTGCCCGCATAATCTCATCCTAAACCTAATGCGATTAAAGGCCCGAAACAGCTTAGGATCCGAATGTTCACTACTGACGATGTGCCCCAGTGCACACCCAGTTCGCTGAACCAAGTGGTGTCGGACCACGATAATGAAAGGCATGGGCCAGATTACCGTGACTTCCATGTACAAGCCGAGCCGGCACAGCAGCTCATACTTCAAGTTCTGCAGCCTAACCTCTGCCTAGCCAAACATATACATCCACCAGCCCTACACTCAAACCTAATTGTAAAGTCCAAAAGGGGCACACACCCCCACAAACCCTAGGCAAATTCCAAAAGGGGCACACACCCCCACAAACCCTAGGCACTCCCCGATTAACCCTTGCTAAATCCCCATAAATCGGATATTCTATGTCGAGAGCGGTAGGATTCAACAAGGGCAAGTGTGGGACCTGGTTATTGAAGGCGTGGGCCAGATCAAAGTGGCAGGGTGATGTGAAACAGAATCTCAAGTGAGGAGATCAGAAATCACAAGAGGGCTTTTTAGCCCACTGCCCGCATAATCTCAACCTAACCCTAATCCTAATGCGGGCCCTTTGCACCCTAGAAACCCTAGGCACTCCCCGATTAACCCTTGCTAAACCCCCACAAACCGGATATCCTATGTCGAGAGGGGCAAGATTCAACAAAGGCAAGTGTGGGACCTGGTTAATGAAGGCGTGGGCCAGATCAAAGTGGCAGGGTGACATGAAACGGAATCTCAAGTGAGGAGATCAAAAATCAGAAGAGGGCCTTTTAGCCCACTGCCAGCATAATTTCAACCTAACACAATGACAGTTTGGCTCTGTACAACATTTCCACCTGCAGCTGTCCTGCGGCAAGGACTGATCCCTTGTTGACAACACTCCCACCTTGTGGTGTCCTGCCGCAATGACAGTTCGTCTGTAGACAATACTCCCACCTGGTGGTGTCCTGTCATAACGACAGATCAGATGTGGACAATACAACCACCTGGTGGTGTCCTGTCATAACGACAGATCAGATGTGTACAACACTCCCACCTGCTGGTGTCCTGCCGCCATGACAGATGAGATGTGGAGAATACTCCCACCTGGTGGTGTCCTGTCATAACGACAGATCAGATGTGGGCAATACACCCACCTGGTGGTGTCCTGTCATAATGACAGATCAGATGTGTACAACACTCCCACCTGCTGGTGTCCTGCCACCATGACAGATGAGATGTGGAGAATACTCCCAACTGGTGGTGTCCTGCCACAATGACAGTTCGTCCGTAGACAATACTCCCACCTGGTGGTGTCCTGTCATAACGACAGATCAGATGTGGACAATACTCCCACCTGGTGGTGTCCTGTCATAACGACAGATCAGATGTGTACAACACTCCCACTTGCTGGTGTCCTGCCGCCATGACAGATGAGATGTGGAGAATACTCCCACCTGGTGGTGACCTGCCACAATGCCAGTTCGTCCGCAGACAATACGCCCACTAGGTGGTGCCCTGTCATAACGACAGATCAGATGTGGACAATACTCCCACCTGGTGGTGTCCAGTCATAATGATAGATCATATGTGTACAACACTACCACCTGCTGGAGTCCTGCCGCCATGACAGATCAGATGTGGACAACACTCCCACCTGGTAGTGTCCTGCCATAACGACAGATCAGATGTGGACAATACTCCCACCTGGTGGTGTCCAGTCATAACGACAGATCAGATGTGTTCAACACTCCTACCTGCTGGAGTCCTGCCGCCATGACAGATCAGATGTGGACAACACTCCCGCCTGGTGGTGTCCTGTCACAAAGAAGGATTAGGTGAAGACAGAAATCCCATCCGATGGTGACCTGTCGGTATGACAGTTTTGCAACAAAATCCTAACCCTTACCCTCATGTGAGCCTATCCACCATAGCAGTTCATACATCACTGCTCAAAACTCGACAGCCTTACCTGTGAATGCAACATATGTACATCCACCAGCTCAGCACTCAAACCAAATCCTAAAGTGCAAAGGGGGCACACATCCCTAGAAACCCTAGGCAAATTCCAAAACGGGCACACACCCCCACAAACCCTAGGCATTCCGCGATCCCATACTTCAAATTCTGCAGGCTAACCTCTGCCAGCCAAACATATACATCCACCAGCCCTACACTCAAACCTAATCGTAATGTCCAAAAGGGGCACACACCCCCACAAACCCTAGGGAAATTCCCAAAGGGGCACACACGCCCACAAACCCTAGGCAACTTCCAAAAGAGGCACACCCCCCCACAAACCATAGGCAACTTCCAAAAGGGGCACACACCCCCACAAACCCTAGGCCCTCCCCGATTAACCCTTGCTAAACCCTCACAAACCGGATATCCTATGTCGAGAGGGGCAAGATTCAACAAAGGCAAGTGTGGGACCTGGTTAATGAAGGCGTGGGCCAGATCAAAGTGGCAGGGTGACATGAAACGGAATCTCAAGTGAGGAGATCAAAAATCACAAGAGGGCCTGTTAGCCCACTGCCCGCATAATTTCAACCTAACACAATGACAGTTTGGCTCTGTACAACATTTCCACCTGCAGCTGTCCTGTGGCAAGGACTGATCCCTTGTTGACAACACTCCCACCTTGTGGTGTCCGGCCGCAATGACAGTTCGTCCGTAGACAATATCCCACCTGGTGGTGTCCTGTCATAATGACAGATCAGATGTGGACAATACACCCACCTGGTGGTGTCCTGTCATAACGACAGATCAGATGTGTACAACACTCCCACCTGCTGGTGTCCTGCCGCCATGACAGATGAGATGTGGAGAATACTCCCACCTGGTGGTGTCCTGCCACAATGACAGTTCGTCCGTAGACAATACTCCCACCTGTGTCCTGCCATAACGACAGATCAGATGTGGACAATACTCCCACCTGGTGGTGTCCTGTCATAACGACAGATCAGATGTGTTCAACACTCCCACCTGCTGGTGTCCTGCCGCCATGACAGATGAGATGTGGAGAATACTCCCACCTGGTGGTGACCTGCCACAATGCCAGTTCGTCCGCAGACAATACGCCCACTAGGTGGTGCCCTGTCATAACGACAGATCAGATGTTGGACAATACTCCCACCTGGTGGTGTCCTGTCATAACGATAGATCAGATGTGTACAACACTACCACCTGCTGGTGTCCTGCCGCCATGACAGATGAGATGTGGAGAATACTCCCACCTGGTGGTGTCCTGCCACAATGACAGTTCGTCCGTAGACAATACTCCCACCTGTGTCCTGCCATAACGACAAATCAGATGTGGACAATACTCCCACCTGGTGGTGTCCTGTCATAACGATAGATCAGATGTGTACAGCACTACCACCTGCTGGTGTCCTGCCGCCATGACAGATGAGATGTGGAGAATACTCCCACCTGGTGGTGACCTGCCACAATGCCAGTTCGTCCGCAGACAATACGTCCACTAGGTGGTGCCCTGTCATAACGACAGATCAGATGTAGACAATACTCCCACCTGGTGGTGTCCTGTCATAACGATAGATCAGATGTGTACAACACTACCACCTGCTGGTGTCCTGCCGCCATGACAGATCAGATGTGGACAATACTCCCGCCAGGTGGTGTCCTGTCACTAAGAAGGATTAGGTGAAGACAGAATTCCCATCTGGTGGTGACCTGTCGGTATGACAGTTTTACCCTCATGTGAGCCTATCCACCATAGCAGTTCATACATCACTGCTCAAAACTCGACAGCCTTACCTGTGACTGCCACATATGTACATCCACCAGCTCAGCACTCAAACCAATTCCTAAAGTGCAAAGGGGGCACACACCCCTACAAACCCTAGGCAAATTCCAAAAGGGGCACACACCCCCGCAAACCCTAGGCATTCCCCGATCTCATACTTCAAATTCTGCAGGCTAACCTCTGCCAGCCAAACATATACATCCACCAGCCCTACACTCAAACCTAATCGTAATGTCCAAAAGGGGCACACACCCCCACAAACCATAGGCAAATTCCCAAAGGGGCACACACGCCCACAAACCCTAGGCAACTTCCAAAAGGGGCACACACCCCCACAAACCGTAGGCAAATTCCAAAAGGGGCACACACCCCCACAAACCCTAGGCAACTTCCAAAAGGGGCACGCACCCCCACAAACCCTAGGCACTCCCCGATTAACCCTTGCTAAACCCCCACAAACCGGATATCCTATGTCGAGTGGGGCAAGATTCAAAAAAGGCAAGTGTGGGACCGGGTTAATGAAGGCGTGGGCCAGATCAAAGTGGCAGGGTGACATGAAACGGAATCTCAAGTGAGGAGATCAAAAATCACAAGAGGGCTTTTTAGCCCACTGCCCGCATAATCTCAACCTAACCTATAAGTGACACGCTCTTCACTCTCCCCGCCCACGAAAGGCCAATAAGAAAGCCCAGATACACACAAGGCGAGAGAGAAGCAGTAATATTAAACCCCGGACGGGGACGACAGACAGGTCAGTGCTAAACTCAGGTTCAGCTCTGCTGAATGCAAAATAAACACTCTCAATTTAACCCATGCAATCCCAGGCATACAGGTGCCAGGTAATGATATTTAAAAATATCTTTACCCTCAGAATTACATGCCTCTCATTATTGGTCCCTGGGAAAATTACAAGCAGTGTCTGAGTCGGACACTGTTGGGCCGCTTCTGTAGGCTGTCTAGTGATTAAAGGCCAGAAACAGCCGAGGATCCGAATGTTCACTACTGATGATGTGCCCCAGTGCACACTGTTCGCTGAACCAAGTGGTGTCGGACCACGATAATGAAAGGCATGGCCCAAGTGGCAGGGTCACGTGAAACGGAATCTCAAGTGAAGAGATCAAAAATCACAAGAGGGCAGTTCGTCCGTAGACAATACTCCCACCTGGTGGTGTCCTGTCATAACGACAGATCAGATGTGTAGAACACTCCCACCTGCTGGTGTCCTGCAGCCATGACAGATCAAATGTGGAGAATACTCCCACCTGCTGGTGTCCTGCCACAATGACAGTTCGTCCGTAGACAATACTCCCACCTGGTGGTGTCCTGTCATAACGACAGATCAGATGTGGACAATACTCCCACCTGGTGGTGACCTGTCATAACGGCAGATCAGATGTGTTCAACACTCCCACCTGCTGGTGTCCTGCCGCCATGACAGATGAGATGTGGAGAATACTCCCACCTGGTGGTGTCCTGCCACAATGCCAGTTCGTCCGTAGACAATACTCCCACCTGGTGGTGCCCTGTCATAACGACAGATCAGATGTTGGACAATACTCCCACCTGGTGGTGTCCTGTCATAATGATAGATCAGATGTGTACAACACTCCCACCTGCTGGTGTCCTGCCGCCATGACAGATCAGATGTGGACAGCACTCCCACCTGGTGGTGTCCTGTCACAAAGAAGGATTAGGTGAAGACAGAAATCCCATCTGGTGGTGACCTGTCGGTATGACAGTTTTGCAACAAAATCCTAACCCTTACGCTCATTCGAGCCTATCCGCCATAGCAGTTTATAAATCACTGCTCAAAACTCGACAGCCTTACCTGTGACTGCCACATATATACATCCACCAGCTCAACACTCAAACCAAATCCTAAAGTGCAAATGGTGCACACACCCCCACAAACCCTAGGCAAATTCCAAAAGGTACACACAGCCCCACAAACCCTAGGCACTCCCCGATTAACCCTTGCTAAGCCCCAACGAACCAGAGAGGGCAAGATTCAAAAAAGGCAAGTGTGGGACCTGGTTAATGAAGGCGTGGGCCAGATCAAAGCGGCAGGGTCACGTGAAACGGCATCTCAAGTGAGGTGATCAGAAATCACAAGAGGGCTTTTTACCCCACTGCCCGCATAATCTCATCCTAAACCTAATGCGATTAAAGGCCCGAAACAGCTTAGGATCCGAATGTTCACTACTGACGATGTGCCCCAGTGCACACCCAGTTCGCTGAACCAAGTGGTGTCGGACCACGATAATGAAAGGCATGGGCCAGATTACCGTGACTTCCATGTACAAGCCGAGCCGGCACAGCAGCTCATACTTCAAGTTCTGCAGCCTAACCTCTGCCTAGCCAAACATATACATCCACCAGCCCTACACTCAAACCTAATTGTAAAGTCCAAAAGGGGCACACACCCCCACAAACCCTAGGCAAATTCCAAAAGGGGCACACACCCCCACAAACCCTAGGCACTCCCCGATTAACCCTTGCTAAATCCCCATAAATCGGATATTCTATGTCGAGAGCGGTAGGATTCAACAAGGGCAAGTGTGGGACCTGGTTATTGAAGGCGTGGGCCAGATCAAAGTGGCAGGGTGATGTGAAACAGAATCTCAAGTGAGGAGATCAGAAATCACAAGAGGGCTTTTTAGCCCACTGCCCGCATAATCTCAACCTAACCCTAATCCTAATGCGGGCCCTTTGCACCCTAGAAACCCTAGGCACTCCCCGATTAACACTTGCTAAACCCCCACAAACCGGATATCCTATGTCGAGAGGGGCAAGATTCAACAAAGGCAAGTGTGGGACCTGGTTAATGAAGGCGTGGGCCAGATCAAAGTGGCAGGGTGACATGAAACGGAATCTCAAGTGAGGAGATCAAAAATCAGAAGAGGGCCTTTTAGCCCACTGCCAGCATAATTTCAACCTAACACAATGACAGTTTGGCTCTGTACAACATTTCCACCTGCAGCTGTCCTGCGGCAAGGACTGATCCCTTGTTGACAACACTCCCACCTTGTGGTGTCCTGCCGCAATGACAGTTCGTCTGTAGACAATACTCCCACCTGGTGGTGTCCTGTCATAACGACAGATCAGATGTGGACAATACAACCACCTGGTGGTGTCCTGTCATAACGACAGATCAGATGTGTACAACACTCCCACCTGCTGGTGTCCTGCCGCCATGACAGATGAGATGTGGAGAATACTCCCACCTGGTGGTGTCCTGTCATAACGACAGATCAGATGTGGGCAATACACCCACCTGGTGGTGTCCTGTCATAATGACAGATCAGATGTGTACAACACTCCCACCTGCTGGTGTCCTGCCACCATGACAGATGAGATGTGGAGAATACTCCCAACTGGTGGTGTCCTGCCACAATGACAGTTCGTCCGTAGACAATACTCCCACCTGGTGGTGTCCTGTCATAACGACAGATCAGATGTGGACAATACTCCCACCTGGTGGTGTCCTGTCATAACGACAGATCAGATGTGTACAACACTCCCACTTGCTGGTGTCCTGCCGCCATGACAGATGAGATGTGGAGAATACTCCCACCTGGTGGTGACCTGCCACAATGCCAGTTCGTCCGCAGACAATACGCCCACTAGGTGGTGCCCTGTCATAACGACAGATCAGATGTGGACAATACTCCCACCTGGTGGTGTCCAGTCATAATGATAGATCATATGTGTACAACACTACCACCTGCTGGAGTCCTGCCGCCATGACAGATCAGATGTGGACAACACTCCCACCTGGTAGTGTCCTGCCATAACGACAGATCAGATGTGGACAATACTCCCACCTGGTGGTGTCCAGTCATAACGACAGATCAGATGTGTTCAACACTCCTACCTGCTGGAGTCCTGCCGCCATGACAGATCAGATGTGGACAACACTCCCGCCTGGTGGTGTCCTGTCACAAAGAAGGATTAGGTGAAGACAGAAATCCCATCCGGTGGTGACCTGTCGGTATGACAGTTTTGCAACAAAATCCTAACCCTTACCCTCATGTGAGCCTATCCACCATAGCAGTTCATACATCACTGCTCAAAACTCGACAGCCTTACCTGTGAATGCAACATATGTACATCCACCAGCTCAGCACTCAAACCAAATCCTAAAGTGCAAAGGGGGCACACATCCCTAGAAACCCTAGGCAAATTCCAAAACGGGCACACACCCCCACAAACCCTAGGCATTCCGCGATCCCATACTTCAAATTCTGCAGGCTAACCTCTGCCAGCCAAACATATACATCCACCAGCCCTACACTCAAACCTAATCGTAATGTCCAAAAGGGGCACACACCCCCACAAACCCTAGGGAAATTCCCAAAGGGGCACACACGCCCACAAACCCTAGGCAACTTCCAAAAGAGGCACACCCCCCCACAAACCATAGGCAACTTCCAAAAGGGGCACACACCCCCACAAACCCTAGGCCCTCCCCGATTAACCCTTGCTAAACCCTCACAAACCGGATATCCTATGTCGAGAGGGGCAAGATTCAACAAAGGCAAGTGTGGGACCTGGTTAATGAAGGCGTGGGCCAGATCAAAGTGGCAGGGTGACATGAAACGGAATCTCAAGTGAGGAGATCAAAAATCACAAGAGGGCCTGTTAGCCCACTGCCCGCATAATTTCAACCTAACACAATGACAGTTTGGCTCTGTACAACATTTCCACCTGCAGCTGTCCTGTGGCAAGGACTGATCCCTTGTTGACAACACTCCCACCTTGTGGTGTCCGGCCGCAATGACAGTTCGTCCGTAGACAATATCCCACCTGGTGGTGTCCTGTCATAATGACAGATCAGATGTGGACAATACACCCACCTGGTGGTGTCCTGTCATAACGACAGATCAGATGTGTACAACACTCCCACCTGCTGGTGTCCTGCCGCCATGACAGATGAGATGTGGAGAATACTCCCACCTGGTGGTGTCCTGCCACAATGACAGTTCGTCCGTAGACAATACTCCCACCTGTGTCCTGCCATAACGACAGATCAGATGTGGACAATACTCCCACCTGGTGGTGTCCTGTCATAACGACAGATCAGATGTGTTCAACACTCCCACCTGCTGGTGTCCTGCCGCCATGACAGATGAGATGTGGAGAATACTCCCACCTGGTGGTGACCTGCCACAATGCCAGTTCGTCCGCAGACAATACGCCCACTAGGTGGTGCCCTGTCATAACGACAGATCAGATGTTGGACAATACTCCCACCTGGTGGTGTCCTGTCATAACGATAGATCAGATGTGTACAACACTACCACCTGCTGGTGTCCTGCCGCCATGACAGATGAGATGTGGAGAATACTCCCACCTGGTGGTGTCCTGCCACAATGACAGTTCGTCCGTAGACAATACTCCCACCTGTGTCCTGCCATAACGACAAATCAGATGTGGACAATACTCCCACCTGGTGGTGTCCTGTCATAACGATAGATCAGATGTGTACAGCACTACCACCTGCTGGTGTCCTGCCGCCATGACAGATGAGATGTGGAGAATACTCCCACCTGGTGGTGACCTGCCACAATGCCAGTTCGTCCGCAGACAATACGTCCACTAGGTGGTGCCCTGTCATAACGACAGATCAGATGTAGACAATACTCCCACCTGGTGGTGTCCTGTCATAACGATAGATCAGATGTGTACAACACTACCACCTGCTGGTGTCCTGCCGCCATGACAGATCAGATGTGGACAATACTCCCGCCAGGTGGTGTCCTGTCACTAAGAAGGATTAGGTGAAGACAGAATTCCCATCTGGTGGTGACCTGTCGGTATGACAGTTTTACCCTCATGTGAGCCTATCCACCATAGCAGTTCATACATCACTGCTCAAAACTCGACAGCCTTACCTGTGACTGCCACATATGTACATCCACCAGCTCAGCACTCAAACCAATTCCTAAAGTGCAAAGGGGGCACACACCCCTACAAACCCTAGGCAAATTCCAAAAGGGGCACACACCCCCGCAAACCCTAGGCATTCCCCGATCTCATACTTCAAATTCTGCAGGCTAACCTCTGCCAGCCAAACATATACATCCACCAGCCCTACACTCAAACCTAATCGTAATGTCCAAAAGGGGCACACACCCCCACAAACCATAGGCAAATTCCCAAAGGGGCACACACGCCCACAAACCCTAGGCAACTTCCAAAAGGGGCACACACCCCCACAAACCGTAGGCAAATTCCAAAAGGGGCACACACCCCCACAAACCCTAGGCAACTTCCAAAAGGGGCACGCACCCCCACAAACCCTAGGCACTCCCCGATTAACCCTTGCTAAACCCCCACAAACCGGATATCCTATGTCGAGTGGGGCAAGATTCAAAAAAGGCAAGTGTGGGACCGGGTTAATGAAGGCGTGGGCCAGATCAAAGTGGCAGGGTGACATGAAACGGAATCTCAAGTGAGGAGATCAAAAATCACAAGAGGGCTTTTTAGCCCACTGCCCGCATAATCTCAACCTAACCTATAAGTGACACGCTCTTCACTCTCCCCGCCCACGAAAGGCCAATAAGAAAGCCCAGATACACACAAGGCGAGAGAGAAGCAGTAATATTAAACCCCGGACGGGGACGACAGACAGGTCAGTGCTAAACTCAGGTTCAGCTCTGCTGAATGCAAAATAAACACTCTCAATTTAACCCATGCAATCCCAGGCATACAGGTGCCAGGTAATGATATTTAAAAATATCTTTACCCTCAGAATTACATGCCTCTCATTATTGGTCCCTGGGAAAATTACAAGCAGTGTCTGAGTCGGACACTGTTGGGCCGCTTCTGTAGGCTGTCTAGTGATTAAAGGCCAGAAACAGCCGAGGATCCGAATGTTCACTACTGATGATGTGCCCCAGTGCACACTGTTCGCTGAACCAAGTGGTGTCGGACCACGATAATGAAAGGCATGGCCCAAGTGGCAGGGTCACGTGAAACGGAATCTCAAGTGAAGAGATCAAAAATCACAAGAGGGCAGTTCGTCCGTAGACAATACTCCCACCTGGTGGTGTCCTGTCATAACGACAGATCAGATGTGTAGAACACTCCCACCTGCTGGTGTCCTGCAGCCATGACAGATCAAATGTGGAGAATACTCCCACCTGCTGGTGTCCTGCCACAATGACAGTTCGTCCGTAGACAATACTCCCACCTGGTGGTGTCCTGTCATAACGACAGATCAGATGTGGACAATACTCCCACCTGGTGGTGACCTGTCATAACGGCAGATCAGATGTGTTCAACACTCCCACCTGCTGGTGTCCTGCCGCCATGACAGATGAGATGTGGAGAATACTCCCACCTGGTGGTGTCCTGCCACAATGCCAGTTCGTCCGTAGACAATACTCCCACCTGGTGGTGCCCTGTCATAACGACAGATCAGATGTTGGACAATACTCCCACCTGGTGGTGTCCTGTCATAATGATAGATCAGATGTGTACAACACTCCCACCTGCTGGTGTCCTGCCGCCATGACAGATCAGATGTGGACAGCACTCCCACCTGGTGGTGTCCTGTCACAAAGAAGGATTAGGTGAAGACAGAAATCCCATCTGGTGGTGACCTGTCGGTATGACAGTTTTGCAACAAAATCCTAACCCTTACGCTCATTCGAGCCTATCCGCCATAGCAGTTTATAAATCACTGCTCAAAACTCGACAGCCTTACCTGTGACTGCCACATATATACATCCACCAGCTCAACACTCAAACCAAATCCTAAAGTGCAAATGGTGCACACACCCCCACAAACCCTAGGCAAATTCCAAAAGGTACACACAGCCCCACAAACCCTAGGCACTCCCCGATTAACCCTTGCTAAGCCCCAACGAACCAGAGAGGGCAAGATTCAAAAAAGGCAAGTGTGGGACCTGGTTAATGAAGGCGTGGGCCAGATCAAAGCGGCAGGGTCACGTGAAACGGCATCTCAAGTGAGGTGATCAGAAATCACAAGAGGGCTTTTTACCCCACTGCCCGCATAATCTCATCCTAAACCTAATGCGATTAAAGGCCCGAAACAGCTTAGGATCCGAATGTTCACTACTGACGATGTGCCCCAGTGCACACCCAGTTCGCTGAACCAAGTGGTGTCGGACCACGATAATGAAAGGCATGGGCCAGATTACCGTGACTTCCATGTACAAGCCGAGCCGGCACAGCAGCTCATACTTCAAGTTCTGCAGCCTAACCTCTGCCTAGCCAAACATATACATCCACCAGCCCTACACTCAAACCTAATTGTAAAGTCCAAAAGGGGCACACACCCCCACAAACCCTAGGCAAATTCCAAAAGGGGCACACACCCCCACAAACCCTAGGCACTCCCCGATTAACCCTTGCTAAATCCCCATAAATCGGATATTCTATGTCGAGAGCGGTAGGATTCAACAAGGGCAAGTGTGGGACCTGGTTATTGAAGGCGTGGGCCAGATCAAAGTGGCAGGGTGATGTGAAACAGAATCTCAAGTGAGGAGATCAGAAATCACAAGAGGGCTTTTTAGCCCACTGCCCGCATAATCTCAACCTAACCCTAATCCTAATGCGGGCCCTTTGCACCCTAGAAACCCTAGGCACTCCCCGATTAACACTTGCTAAACCCCCACAAACCGGATATCCTATGTCGAGAGGGGCAAGATTCAACAAAGGCAAGTGTGGGACCTGGTTAATGAAGGCGTGGGCCAGATCAAAGTGGCAGGGTGACATGAAACGGAATCTCAAGTGAGGAGATCAAAAATCAGAAGAGGGCCTTTTAGCCCACTGCCAGCATAATTTCAACCTAACACAATGACAGTTTGGCTCTGTACAACATTTCCACCTGCAGCTGTCCTGCGGCAAGGACTGATCCCTTGTTGACAACACTCCCACCTTGTGGTGTCCTGCCGCAATGACAGATCGTCTGTAGACAATACTCCCACCTGGTGGTGTCCTGTCATAACGACAGATCAGATGTGGACAATACAACCACCTGGTGGTGTCCTGTCATAACGACAGATCAGATGTGTACAACACTCCCACCTGCTGGTGTCCTGCCGCCATGACAGATGAGATGTGGAGAATACTCCCACCTGGTGGTGTCCTGTCATAACGACAGATCAGATGTGGGCAATACACCCACCTGGTGGTGTCCTGTCATAATGACAGATCAGATGTGTACAACACTCCCACCTGCTGGTGTCCTGCCACCATGACAGATGAGATGTGGAGAATACTCCCAACTGGTGGTGTCCTGCCACAATGACAGTTCGTCCGTAGACAATACTCCCACCTGGTGGTGTCCTGTCATAACGACAGATCAGATGTGGACAATACTCCCACCTGGTGGTGTCCTGTCATAACGACAGATCAGATGTGTACAACACTCCCACTTGCTGGTGTCCTGCCGCCATGACAGATGAGATGTGGAGAATACTCCCACCTGGTGGTGACCTGCCACAATGCCAGTTCGTCCGCAGACAATACGCCCACTAGGTGGTGCCCTGTCATAACGACAGATCAGATGTGGACAATACTCCCACCTGGTGGTGTCCAGTCATAATGATAGATCATATGTGTACAACACTACCACCTGCTGGAGTCCTGCCGCCATGACAGATCAGATGTGGACAACACTCCCACCTGGTAGTGTCCTGCCATAACGACAGATCAGATGTGGACAATACTCCCACCTGGTGGTGTCCAGTCATAACGACAGATCAGATGTGTTCAACACTCCTACCTGCTGGAGTCCTGCCGCCATGACAGATCAGATGTGGACAACACTCCCGCCTGGTGGTGTCCTGTCACAAAGAAGGATTAGGTGAAGACAGAAATCCCATCCGGTGGTGACCTGTCGGTATGACAGTTTTGCAACAAAATCCTAACCCTTACCCTCATGTGAGCCTATCCACCATAGCAGTTCATACATCACTGCTCAAAACTCGACAGCCTTACCTGTGAATGCAACATATGTACATCCACCAGCTCAGCACTCAAACCAAATCCTAAAGTGCAAAGGGGGCACACATCCCTAGAAACCCTAGGCAAATTCCAAAACGGGCACACACCCCCACAAACCCTAGGCATTCCGCGATCCCATACTTCAAATTCTGCAGGCTAACCTCTGCCAGCCAAACATATACATCCACCAGCCCTACACTCAAACCTAATCGTAATGTCCAAAAGGGGCACACACCCCCACAAACCCTAGGGAAATTCCCAAAGGGGCACACACGCCCACAAACCCTAGGCAACTTCCAAAAGAGGCACACACCCCCACAAACCATAGGCAACTTCCAAAAGGGGCACACACCCCCACAAACCCTAGGCCCTCCCCGATTAACCCTTGCTAAACCCTCACAAACCGGATATCCTATGTCGAGAGGGGCAAGATTCAACAAAGGCAAGTGTGGGACCTGGTTAATGAAGGCGTGGGCCAGATCAAAGTGGCAGGGTGACATGAAACGGAATCTCAAGTGAGGAGATCAAAAATCACAAGAGGGCCTGTTAGCCCACTGCCCGCATAATTTCAACCTAACACAATGACAGTTTGGCTCTGTACAACATTTCCACCTGCAGCTGTCCTGTGGCAAGGACTGATCCCTTGTTGACAACACTCCCACCTTGTGGTGTCCGGCCGCAATGACAGTTCGTCCGTAGACAATATCCCACCTGGTGGTGTCCTGTCATAATGACAGATCAGATGTGGACAATACACCCACCTGGTGGTGTCCTGTCATAACGACAGATCAGATGTGTACAACACTCCCACCTGCTGGTGTCCTGCCGCCATGACAGATGAGATGTGGAGAATACTCCCACCTGGTGGTGTCCTGCCACAATGACAGTTCGTCCGTAGACAATACTCCCACCTGTGTCCTGCCATAACGACAGATCAGATGTGGACAATACTCCCACCTGGTGGTGTCCTGTCATAACGACAGATCAGATGTGTTCAACACTCCCACCTGCTGGTGTCCTGCCGCCATGACAGATGAGATGTGGAGAATACTCCCACCTGGTGGTGACCTGCCACAATGCCAGTTTGTCCGCAGACAATACGCCCACTAGGTGGTGCCCTGTCATAACGACAGATCAGATGTTGGACAATACTCCCACCTGGTGGTGTCCTGTCATAACGATAGATCAGATGTGTACAACACTACCACCTGCTGGTGTCCTGCCGCCATGACAGATGAGATGTGGAGAATACTCCCACCTGGTGGTGTCCTGCCACAATGACAGTTCGTCCGTAGACAATACTCCCACCTGTGTCCTGCCATAACGACAAATCAGATGTGGACAATACTCCCACCTGGTGGTGTCCTGTCATAACGATAGATCAGATGTGTACAGCACTACCACCTGCTGGTGTCCTGCCGCCATGACAGATGAGATGTGGAGAATACTCCCACCTGGTGGTGACCTGCCACAATGCCAGTTCGTCCGCAGACAATACGCCCACTAGGTGGTGCCCTGTCATAACGACAGATCAGATGTAGACAATACTCCCACCTGGTGGTGTCCTGTCATAACGATAGATCAGATGTGTACAACACTACCACCTGCTGGTGTCCTGCCGCCATGACAGATCAGATGTGGACAATACTCCCGCCAGGTGGTGTCCTGTCACTAAGAAGGATTAGGTGAAGACAGAATTCCCATCTGGTGGTGACCTGTCGGTATGACAGTTTTACCCTCATGTGAGCCTATCCACCATAGCAGTTCATACATCACTGCTCAAAACTCGACAGCCTTACCTGTGACTGCCACATATGTACATCCACCAGCTCAGCACTCAAACCAATTCCTAAAGTGCAAAGGGGGCACACACCCCTACAAACCCTAGGCAAATTCCAAAAGGGGCACACACCCCCGCAAACCCTAGGCATTCCCCGATCTCATACTTCAAATTCTGCAGGCTAACCTCTGCCAGCCAAACATATACATCCACCAGCCCTACACTCAAACCTAATCGTAATGTCCAAAAGGGGCACACACCCCCACAAACCATAGGCAAATTCCCAAAGGGGCACACACGCCCACAAACCCTAGGCAACTTCCAAAAGGGGCACACACCCCCACAAACCGTAGGCAAATTCCAAAAGGGGCACACACCCCCACAAACCCTAGGCAACTTCCAAAAGGGGCACGCACCCCCACAAACCCTAGGCACTCCCCGATTAACCCTTGCTAAACCCCCACAAACCGGATATCCTATGTCGAGTGGGGCAAGATTCAAAAAAGGCAAGTGTGGGACCGGGTTAATGAAGGCGTGGGCCAGATCAAAGTGGCAGGGTGACATGAAACGGAATCTCAAGTGAGGAGATCAAAAATCACAAGAGGGCTTTTTAGCCCACTGCCCGCATAATCTCAACCTAACCTATAAGTGACACGCTCTTCACTCTCCCCGCCCACGAAAGGCCAATAAGAAAGCCCAGATACACATAAGGCGAGAGAGAAGCAGTAATATTAAACCCCGGACGGGGACGACAGACAGGTCAGTGCTAAACTCAGGTTCAGCTCTGCTGAATGCAAAATAAACACTCTCAATTTAACCCATGCAATCCCAGGCATACAGGTGCCAGGTAATGATATTTAAAAATATCTTTACCCTCAGAATTACATGCCTCTCATTATTGGTCCCTGGGAAAATTACAAGCAGTGTCTGAGTCGGACACTGTTGGGCCGCTTCTGTAGGCTGTCTAGTGATTAAAGGCCAGAAACAGCCGAGGATCCGAATGTTCACTACTGATGATGTGCCCCAGTGCACACTGTTCGCTGAACCAAGTGGTGTCGGACCACGATAATGAAAGGCATGGCCCAAGTGGCAGGGTCACGTGAAACGGAATCTCAAGTGAAGAGATCAAAAATCACAAGAGGGCAGTTCGTCCGTAGACAATACTCCCACCTGGTGGTGTCCTGTCATAACGACAGATCAGATGTGTAGAACACTCCCACCTGCTGGTGTCCTGCAGCCATGACAGATCAAATGTGGAGAATACTCCCACCTGCTGGTGTCCTGTCATAACGACAGATCAGATGTGGACAATACTCCCACCTGGTGGTGACCTGTCATAACGGCAGATCAGATGTGTTCAACACTCCCACCTGCTGGTGTCCTGCCGCCATGACAGATGAGATGTGGAGAATACTCCCACCTGGTGGTGCCCTGTCATAACGACAGATCAGATGTTGGACAATACTCCCACCTGGTGGTGTCCTGTCATAATGATAGATCAGATGTGTACAACACTCCCACCTGCTGGTGTCCTGCCGCCATGACAGATCAGATGTGGACAGCACTCCCACCTGGTGGTGTCCTGTCACAAAGAAGGATTAGGTGAAGACAGAAATCCCATCTGGTGGTGACCTGTCGGTATGACAGTTTTGCAACAAAATCCTAACCCTTACGCTCATTCGAGCCTATCCGCCATAGCAGTTTATAAATCACTGCTCAAAACTCGACAGCCTTACCTGTGACTGCCACATATATACATCCACCAGCTCAACACTCAAACCAAATCCTAAAGTGCAAATGGTGCACACACCCCCACATACCCTAGGCAAATTCCAAAAGGTACACACAGCCCCACAAACCCTAGGCACTCCCCGATTAACCCTTGCTAAGCCCCAACGAACCAGAGAGGGCAAGATTCAAAAAAGGCAAGTGTGGGACCTGGTTAATGAAGGCGTGGGCCAGATCAAAGCGGCAGGGTCACGTGAAACGGCATCTCAAGTGAGGTGATCAGAAATCACAAGAGGGCTTTTTACCCCACTGCCCGCATAATCTCATCCTAAACCTAATGCGATTAAAGGCCCGAAACAGCTTAGGATCCGAATGTTCACTACTGACGATGTGCCCCAGTGCACACCCAGTTCGCTGAACCAAGTGGTGTCGGACCACGATAATGAAAGGCATGGGCCAGATTACCGTGACTTCCATGTACAAGCCGAGCCGGCACAGCAGCTCATACTTCAAGTTCTGCAGCCTAACCTCTGCCTAGCCAAACATATACATCCACCAGCCCTACACTCAAACCTAATTGTAAAGTCCAAAAGGGGCACACACCCCCACAAACCCTAGGCAAATTCCAAAAGGGGCACACACCCCCACAAACCCTAGGCACTCCCCGATTAACCCTTGCTAAATCCCCATAAATCGGATATTCTATGTCGAGAGCGGTAGGATTCAACAAGGGCAAGTGTGGGACCTGGTTATTGAAGGCGTGGGCCAGATCAAAGTGGCAGGGTGATGTGAAACAGAATCTCAAGTGAGGAGATCAGAAATCACAAGAGGGCTTTTTAGCCCACTGCCCGCATAATCTCAACCTAACCCTAATCCTAATGCGGGCCCTTTGCACCCTAGAAACCCTAGGCACTCCCCGATTAACCCTTGCTAAACCCCCACAAACCGGATATCCTATGTCGAGAGGGGCAAGATTCAACAAAGGCAAGTGTGGGACCTGGTTAATGAAGGCGTGGGCCAGATCAAAGTGGCAGGGTGACATGAAACGGAATCTCAAGTGAGGAGATCAAAAATCAGAAGAGGGCCTTTTAGCCCACTGCCAGCATAATTTCAACCTAACACAATGACAGTTTGGCTCTGTACAACATTTCCACCTGCAGCTGTCCTGCGGCAAGGACTGATCCCTTGTTGACAACACTCCCACCTTGTGGTGTCCTGCCGCAATGACAGTTCGTCTGTAGACAATACTCCCACCTGGTGGTGTCCTGTCATAACGACAGATCAGATGTGGACAATACAACCACCTGGTGGTGTCCTGTCATAACGACAGATCAGATGTGTACAACACTCCCACCTGCTGGTGTCCTGCCGCCATGACAGATGAGATGTGGAGAATACTCCCACCTGGTGGTGTCCTGTCATAACGACAGATCAGATGTGGGCAATACACCCACCTGGTGGTGTCCTGTCATAATGACAGATCAGATGTGTACAACACTCCCACCTGCTGGTGTCCTGCCACCATGACAGATGAGATGTGGAGAATACTCCCAACTGGTGGTGTCCTGCCACAATGACAGTTCGTCCGTAGACAATACTCCCACCTGGTGGTGTCCTGTCATAACGACAGATCAGATGTGGACAATACTCCCACCTGGTGGTGTCCTGTCATAACGACAGATCAGATGTGTACAACACTCCCACTTGCTGGTGTCCTGCCGCCATGACAGATGAGATGTGGAGAATACTCCCACCTGGTGGTGACCTGCCACAATGCCAGTTCGTCCGCAGACAATACGCCCACTAGGTGGTGCCCTGTCATAACGACAGATCAGATGTGGACAATACTCCCACCTGGTGGTGTCCAGTCATAATGATAGATCATATGTGTACAACACTACCACCTGCTGGAGTCCTGCCGCCATGACAGATCAGATGTGGACAACACTCCCACCTGGTAGTGTCCTGCCATAACGACAGATCAGATGTGGACAATACTCCCACCTGGTGGTGTCCAGTCATAACGACAGATCAGATGTGTTCAACACTCCTACCTGCTGGAGTCCTGCCGCCATGACAGATCAGATGTGGACAACACTCCCGCCTGGTGGTGTCCTGTCACAAAGAAGGATTAGGTGAAGACAGAAATCCCATCCGGTGGTGACCTGTCGGTATGACAGTTTTGCAACAAAATCCTAACCCTTACCCTCATGTGAGCCTATCCACCATAGCAGTTCATACATCACTGCTCAAAACTCGACAGCCTTACCTGTGAATGCAACATATGTACATCCACCAGCTCAGCACTCAAACCAAATCCTAAAGTGCAAAGGGGGCACACATCCCTAGAAACCCTAGGCAAATTCCAAAACGGGCACACACCCCCACAAACCCTAGGCATTCCGCGATCCCATACTTCAAATTCTGCAGGCTAACCTCTGCCAGCCAAACATATACATCCACCAGCCCTACACTCAAACCTAATCGTAATGTCCAAAAGGGGCACACACCCCCACAAACCCTAGGGAAATTCCCAAAGGGGCACACACGCCCACAAACCCTAGGCAACTTCCAAAAGAGGCACACACCCCCACAAACCATAGGCAACTTCCAAAAGGGGCACACACCCCCACAAACCCTAGGCCCTCCCCGATTAACCCTTGCTAAACCCTCACAAACCGGATATCCTATGTCGAGAGGGGCAAGATTCAACAAAGGCAAGTGTGGGACCTGGTTAATGAAGGCGTGGGCCAGATCAAAGTGGCAGGGTGACATGAAACGGAATCTCAAGTGAGGAGATCAAAAATCACAAGAGGGCCTGTTAGCCCACTGCCCGCATAATTTCAACCTAACACAATGACAGTTTGGCTCTGTACAACATTTCCACCTGCAGCTGTCCTGTGGCAAGGACTGATCCCTTGTTGACAACACTCCCACCTTGTGGTGTCCGGCCGCAATGACAGTTCGTCCGTAGACAATATCCCACCTGGTGGTGTCCTGTCATAATGACAGATCAGATGTGGACAATACACCCACCTGGTGGTGTCCTGTCATAACGACAGATCAGATGTGTACAACACTCCCACCTGCTGGTGTCCTGCCGCCATGACAGATGAGATGTGGAGAATACTCCCACCTGGTGGTGTCCTGCCACAATGACAGTTCGTCCGTAGACAATACTCCCACCTGTGTCCTGCCATAACGACAGATCAGATGTGGACAATACTCCCACCTGGTGGTGTCCTGTCATAACGACAGATCAGATGTGTTCAACACTCCCACCTGCTGGTGTCCTGCCGCCATGACAGATGAGATGTGGAGAATACTCCCACCTGGTGGTGACCTGCCACAATGCCAGTTTGTCCGCAGACAATACGCCCACTAGGTGGTGCCCTGTCATAACGACAGATCAGATGTTGGACAATACTCCCACCTGGTGGTGTCCTGTCATAACGATAGATCAGATGTGTACAACACTACCACCTGCTGGTGTCCTGCCGCCATGACAGATGAGATGTGGAGAATACTCCCACCTGGTGGTGTCCTGCCACAATGACAGTTCGTCCGTAGACAATACTCCCACCTGTGTCCTGCCATAACGACAAATCAGATGTGGACAATACTCCCACCTGGTGGTGTCCTGTCATAACGATAGATCAGATGTGTACAGCACTACCACCTGCTGGTGTCCTGCCGCCATGACAGATGAGATGTGGAGAATACTCCCACCTGGTGGTGACCTGCCACAATGCCAGTTCGTCCGCAGACAATACGCCCACTAGGTGGTGCCCTGTCATAACGACAGATCAGATGTAGACAATACTCCCACCTGGTGGTGTCCTGTCATAACGATAGATCAGATGTGTACAACACTACCACCTGCTGGTGTCCTGCCGCCATGACAGATCAGATGTGGACAATACTCCCGCCAGGTGGTGTCCTGTCACTAAGAAGGATTAGGTGAAGACAGAATTCCCATCTGGTGGTGACCTGTCGGTATGACAGTTTTACCCTCATGTGAGCCTATCCACCATAGCAGTTCATACATCACTGCTCAAAACTCGACAGCCTTACCTGTGACTGCCACATATGTACATCCACCAGCTCAGCACTCAAACCAATTCCTAAAGTGCAAAGGGGGCACACACCCCTACAAACCCTAGG
Organism: Hypanus sabinus; assembly: GCF_030144855.1. NCBI lineage: Eukaryota > Metazoa > Chordata > Chondrichthyes > Myliobatiformes > Dasyatidae > Hypanus > Hypanus sabinus. The sequence goes on from NC_082728.1 coordinate 79,116, forward strand.
CAAATTCCAAAAGGGGCACACACCCCCGCAAACCCTAGGCATTCCCCGATCTCATACTTCAAATTCTGCAGGCTAACCTCTGCCAGCCAAACATATACATCCACCAGCCCTACACTCAAACCTAATCGTAATGTCCAAAAGGGGCACACACCCCCACAAACCATAGGCAAATTCCCAAAGGGGCACACACGCCCACAAACCCTAGGCAACTTCCAAAAGGGGCACACACCCCCACAAACCGTAGGCAAATTCCAAAAGGGGCACACACCCCCACAAACCCTAGGCAACTTCCAAAAGGGGCACGCACCCCCACAAACCCTAGGCACTCCCCGATTAACCCTTGCTAAACCCCCACAAACCGGATATCCTATGTCGAGTGGGGCAAGATTCAAAAAAGGCAAGTGTGGGACCGGGTTAATGAAGGCGTGGGCCAGATCAAAGTGGCAGGGTGACATGAAACGGAATCTCAAGTGAGGAGATCAAAAATCACAAGAGGGCTTTTTAGCCCACTGCCCGCATAATCTCAACCTAACCTATAAGTGACACGCTCTTCATTCTCCCGGCCCACGAAAGGCCAATAAGAAAGCCCAGATACACACAAGGCGAGAGAGAAGCAGTAATATTAAACCCCGGACGGGGACGACAGACAGGTCAGTGCTAAACTCAGGTTCAGCTCTGCTGAATGCAAAATAAACACTCTCAATTTAACCCATGCAATCCCAGGCATACAGGTGCCAGGTAATGATATTTAAAAATATCTTTACCCTCAGAATTACATGCCTCTCATTATTGGTCCCTGGGAAAATTACAAGCAGTGTCTGAGTCGGACACTGTTGGGCCGCTTCTGTAGGCTGTCTAGTGATTAAAGGCCAGAAACAGCCGAGGATCCGAATGTTCACTACTGATGATGTGCCCCAGTGCACACTGTTCGCTGAACCAAGTGGTGTCGGACCACGATAATGAAAGGCATGGCCCAAGTGGCAGGGTCACGTGAAACGGAATCTCAAGTGAAGAGATCAAAAATCACAAGAGGGCAGTTCGTCCGTAGACAATACTCCCACCTGGTGGTGTCCTGTCATAACGACAGATCAGATGTGTAGAACACTCCCACCTGCTGGTGTCCTGCAGCCATGACAGATCAAATGTGGAGAATACTCCCACCTGCTGGTGTCCTGCCACAATGACAGTTCGTCCGTAGACAATACTCCCACCTGGTGGTGTCCTGTCATAACGACAGATCAGATGTGGACAATACTCCCACCTGGTGGTGACCTGTCATAACGGCAGATCAGATGTGTTCAACACTCCCACCTGCTGGTGTCCTGCCGCCATGACAGATGAGATGTGGAGAATACTCCCACCTGGTGGTGTCCTGCCACAATGCCAGTTCGTCCGTAGACAATACTCCCACCTGGTGGTGCCCTGTCATAACGACAGATCAGATGTTGGACAATACTCCCACCTGGTGGTGTCCTGTCATAATGATAGATCAGATGTGTACAACACTCCCACCTGCTGGTGTCCTGCCGCCATGACAGATCAGATGTGGACAGCACTCCCACCTGGTGGTGTCCTGTCACAAAGAAGGATTAGGTGAAGACAGAAATCCCATCTGGTGGTGACCTGTCGGTATGACAGTTTTGCAACAAAATCCTAACCCTTACGCTCATTCGAGCCTATCCGCCATAGCAGTTTATAAATCACTGCTCAAAACTCGACAGCCTTACCTGTGACTGCCACATATATACATCCACCAGCTCAACACTCAAACCAAATCCTAAAGTGCAAATGGTGCACACACCCCCACAAACCCTAGGCAAATTCCAAAAGGTACACACAGCCCCACAAACCCTAGGCACTCCCCGATTAACCCTTGCTAAGCCCCAACGAACCAGAGAGGGCAAGATTCAAAAAAGGCAAGTGTGGGACCTGGTTAATGAAGGCGTGGGCCAGATCAAAGCGGCAGGGACACGTGAAACGGCATCTCAAGTGAGGTGATCAGAAATCACAAGAGGGCTTTTTACCCCACTGCCCGCATAATCTCATCCTAAACCTAATGCGATTAAAGGCCCGAAACAGCTTAGGATCCGAATGTTCACTACTGACGATGTGCCCCAGTGCACACCCAGTTCGCTGAACCAAGTGGTGTCGGACCACGATAATGAAAGGCATGGGCCAGATTACCGTGACTTCCATGTACAAGCCGAGCCGGCACAGCAGCTCATACTTCAAGTTCTGCAGCCTAACCTCTGCCTAGCCAAACATATACATCCACCAGCCCTACACTCAAACCTAATTGTAAAGTCCAAAAGGGGCACACACCCCCACAAACCCTAGGCAAATTCCAAAAGGGGCACACACCCCCACAAACCCTAGGCACTCCCCGATTAACCCTTGCTAAATCCCCATAAATCGGATATTCTATGTCGAGAGCGGTAGGATTCAACAAGGGCAAGTGTGGGACCTGGTTATTGAAGGCGTGGGCCAGATCAAAGTGGCAGGGTGATGTGAAACAGAATCTCAAGTGAGGAGATCAGAAATCACAAGAGGGCTTTTTAGCCCACTGCCCGCATAATCTCAACCTAACCCTAATCCTAATGCGGGCCCTTTGCACCCTAGAAACCCTAGGCACTCCCCGATTAACCCTTGCTAAACCCCCACAAACCGGATATCCTATGTCGAGAGGGGCAAGATTCAACAAAGGCAAGTGTGGGACCTGGTTAATGAAGGCGTGGGCCAGATCAAAGTGGCAGGGTGACATGAAACGGAATCTCAAGTGAGGAGATCAAAAATCAGAAGAGGGCCTTTTAGCCCACTGCCAGCATAATTTCAACCTAACACAATGACAGTTTGGCTCTGTACAACATTTCCACCTGCAGCTGTCCTGCGGCAAGGACTGATCCCTTGTTGACAACACTCCCACCTTGTGGTGTCCTGCCGCAATGACAGTTCGTCTGTAGACAATACTCCCACCTGGTGGTGTCCTGTCATAACGACAGATCAGATGTGGACAATACAACCACCTGGTGGTGTCCTGTCATAACGACAGATCAGATGTGTACAACACTCCCACCTGCTGGTGTCCTGCCGCCATGACAGATGAGATGTGGAGAATACTCCCACCTGGTGGTGTCCTGTCATAACGACAGATCAGATGTGGGCAATACACCCACCTGGTGGTGTCCTGTCATAATGACAGATCAGATGTGTACAACACTCCCACCTGCTGGTGTCCTGCCACCATGACAGATGAGATGTGGAGAATACTCCCAACTGGTGGTGTCCTGCCACAATGACAGTTCGTCCGTAGACAATACTCCCACCTGGTGGTGTCCTGTCATAACGACAGATCAGATGTGGACAATACTCCCACCTGGTGGTGTCCTGTCATAACGACAGATCAGATGTGTACAACACTCCCACTTGCTGGTGTCCTGCCGCCATGACAGATGAGATGTGGAGAATACTCCCACCTGGTGGTGACCTGCCACAATGCCAGTTCGTCCGCAGACAATACGCCCACTAGGTGGTGCCCTGTCATAACGACAGATCAGATGTGGACAATACTCCCACCTGGTGGTGTCCAGTCATAATGATAGATCATATGTGTACAACACTACCACCTGCTGGAGTCCTGCCGCCATGACAGATCAGATGTGGACAACACTCCCACCTGGTAGTGTCCTGCCATAACGACAGATCAGATGTGGACAATACTCCCACCTGGTGGTGTCCAGTCATAACGACAGATCAGATGTGTTCAACACTCCTACCTGCTGGAGTCCTGCCGCCATGACAGATCAGATGTGGACAACAATCCCGCCTGGTGGTGTCCTGTCACAAAGAAGGATTAGGTGAAGACAGAAATCCCATCCGGTGGTGACCTGTCGGTATGACAGTTTTGCAACAAAATCCTAACCCTTACCCTCATGTGAGCCTATCCACCATAGCAGTTCATACATCACTGCTCAAAACTCGACAGCCTTACCTGTGAATGCAACATATGTACATCCACCAGCTCAGCACTCAAACCAAATCCTAAAGTGCAAAGGGGGCACACATCCCTAGAAACCCTAGGCAAATTCCAAAACGGGCACACACCCCCACAAACCCTAGGCATTCCGCGATCCCATACTTCAAATTCTGCAGGCTAACCTCTGCCAGCCAAACATATACATCCACCAGCCCTACACTCAAACCTAATCGTAATGTCCAAAAGGGGCACACACCCCCACAAACCCTAGGGAAATTCCCAAAGGGGCACACACGCCCACAAACCCTAGGCAACTTCCAAAAGAGGCACACACCCCCACAAACCATAGGCAACTTCCAAAAGGGGCACACACCCCCACAAACCCTAGGCCCTCCCCGATTAACCCTTGCTAAACCCTCACAAACCGGATATCCTATGTCGAGAGGGGCAAGATTCAACAAAGGCAAGTGTGGGACCTGGTTAATGAAGGCGTGGGCCAGATCAAAGTGGCAGGGTGACATGAAACGGAATCTCAAGTGAGGAGATCAAAAATCACAAGAGGGCCTGTTAGCCCACTGCCCGCATAATTTCAACCTAACACAATGACAGTTTGGCTCTGTACAACATTTCCACCTGCAGCTGTCCTGTGGCAAGGACTGATCCCTTGTTGACAACACTCCCACCTTGTGGTGTCCTGCCGCAATGACAGTTCGTCTGTAGACAATACTCCCACCTGGTGGTGTCCTGTCATAACGACAGATCAGATGTGGACAATACAACCACCTGGTGGTGTCCTGTCATAACGACAGATCAGATGTGTACAACACTCCCACCTGCTGGTGTCCTGCCGCCATGACAGATGAGATGTGGAGAATACTCCCACCTGGTGGTGTCCTGTCATAACGACAGATCAGATGTGGGCAATACACCCACCTGGTGGTGTCCTGTCATAATGACAGATCAGATGTGTACAACACTCCCACCTGCTGGTGTCCTGCCGCCATGACAGATGAGATGTGGAGAATACTCCCACCTGGTGGTGTCCTGCCACAATGACAGTTCGTCCGTAGACAATACTCCCACCTGTGTCCTGCCATAACGACAGATCAGATGTGGACAATACTCCCACCTGGTGGTGTCCTGTCATAACGACAGATCAGATGTGTTCAACACTCCCACCTGCTGGTGTCCTGCCGCCATGACAGATGAGATGTGGAGAATACTCCCACCTGGTGGTGACCTGCCACAATGCCAGTTTGTCCGCAGACAATACGCCCACTAGGTGGTGCCCTGTCATAACGACAGATCAGATGTTGGACAATACTCCCACCTGGTGGTGTCCTGTCATAACGATAGATCAGATGTGTACAACACTACCACCTGCTGGTGTCCTGCCGCCATGACAGATGAGATGTGGAGAATACTCCCACCTGGTGGTGTCCTGCCACAATGACAGTTCGTCCGTAGACAATATCCCACCTGGTGGTGTCCTGTCATAATGACAGATCAGATGTGGACAATACACCCACCTGGTGGTGTCCTGTCATAACGACAGATCAGATGTGTACAACACTCCCACCTGCTGGTGTCCTGCCGCCATGACAGATGAGATGTGGAGAATACTCCCACCTGGTGGTGTCCTGCCACAATGACAGTTCGTCCGTAGACAATACTCCCACCTGTGTCCTGCCATAACGACAGATCAGATGTGGACAATACTCCCACCTGGTGGTGTCCTGTCATAACGACAGATCAGATGTGTTCAACACTCCCACCTGCTGGTGTCCTGCCGCCATGACAGATGAGATGTGGAGAATACTCCCACCTGGTGGTGACCTGCCACAATGCCAGTTTGTCCGCAGACAATACGCCCACTAGGTGGTGCCCTGTCATAACGACAGATCAGATGTTGGACAATACTCCCACCTGGTGGTGTCCTGTCATAACGATAGATCAGATGTGTACAACACTACCACCTGCTGGTGTCCTGCCGCCATGACAGATGAGATGTGGAGAATACTCCCACCTGGTGGTGTCCTGCCACAATGACAGTTCGTCCGTAGACAATACTCCCACCTGTGTCCTGCCATAACGACAAATCAGATGTGGACAATACTCCCACCTGGTGGTGTCCTGTCATAACGATAGATCAGATGTGTACAGCACTACCACCTGCTGGTGTCCTGCCGCCATGACAGATGAGATGTGGAGAATACTCCCACCTGGTGGTGACCTGCCACAATGCCAGTTCGTCCGCAGACAATACGCCCACTAGGTGGTGCCCTGTCATAACGACAGATCAGATGTAGACAATACTCCCACCTGGTGGTGTCCTGTCATAACGATAGATCAGATGTGTACAACACTACCACCTGCTGGTGTCCTGCCGCCATGACAGATCAGATGTGGACAATACTCCCGCCAGGTGGTGTCCTGTCACTAAGAAGGATTAGGTGAAGACAGAATTCCCATCTGGTGGTGACCTGTCGGTATGACAGTTTTACCCTCATGTGAGCCTATCCACCATAGCAGTTCATACATCACTGCTCAAAACTCGACAGCCTTACCTGTGACTGCCACATATGTACATCCACCAGCTCAGCACTCAAACCAATTCCTAAAGTGCAAAGGGGGCACACACCCCTACAAACCCTAGGCAAATTCCAAAAGGGGCACACACCCCCGCAAACCCTAGGCATTCCCCGATCTCATACTTCAAATTCTGCAGGCTAACCTCTGCCAGCCAAACATATACATCCACCAGCCCTACACTCAAACCTAATCGTAATGTCCAAAAGGGGCACACACCCCCACAAACCATAGGCAAATTCCCAAAGGGGCACACACGCCCACAAACCCTAGGCAACTTCCAAAAGGGGCACACACCCCCACAAACCGTAGGCAAATTCCAAAAGGGGCACACACCCCCACAAACCCTAGGCAACTTCCAAAAGGGGCACGCACCCCCACAAACCCTAGGCACTCCCCGATTAACCCTTGCTAAACCCCCACAAACCGGATATCCTATGTCGAGTGGGGCAAGATTCAAAAAAGGCAAGTGTGGGACCGGGTTAATGAAGGCGTGGGCCAGATCAAAGTGGCAGGGTGACATGAAACGGAATCTCAAGTGAGGAGATCAAAAATCACAAGAGGGCTTTTTAGCCCACTGCCCGCATAATCTCAACCTAACCTATAAGTGACACGCTCTTCACTCTCCCCGCCCACGAAAGGCCAATAAGAAAGCCCAGATACACATAAGGCGAGAGAGAAGCAGTAATATTAAACCCCGGACGGGGACGACAGACAGGTCAGTGCTAAACTCAGGTTCAGCTCTGCTGAATGCAAAATAAACACTCTCAATTTAACCCATGCAATCCCAGGCATACAGGTGCCAGGTAATGATATTTAAAAATATCTTTACCCTCAGAATTACATGCCTCTCATTATTGGTCCCTGGGAAAATTACAAGCAGTGTCTGAGTCGGACACTGTTGGGCCGCTTCTGTAGGCTGTCTAGTGATTAAAGGCCAGAAACAGCCGAGGATCCGAATGTTCACTACTGATGATGTGCCCCAGTGCACACTGTTCGCTGAACCAAGTGGTGTCGGACCACGATAATGAAAGGCATGGCCCAAGTGGCAGGGTCACGTGAAACGGAATCTCAAGTGAAGAGATCAAAAATCACAAGAGGGCAGTTCGTCCGTAGACAATACTCCCACCTGGTGGTGTCCTGTCATAACGACAGATCAGATGTGTAGAACACTCCCACCTGCTGGTGTCCTGCAGCCATGACAGATCAAATGTGGAGAATACTCCCACCTGCTGGTGTCCTGTCATAACGACAGATCAGATGTGGACAATACTCCCACCTGGTGGTGACCTGTCATAACGGCAGATCAGATGTGTTCAACACTCCCACCTGCTGGTGTCCTGCCGCCATGACAGATGAGATGTGGAGAATACTCCCACCTGGTGGTGCCCTGTCATAACGACAGATCAGATGTTGGACAATACTCCCACCTGGTGGTGTCCTGTCATAATGATAGATCAGATGTGTACAACACTCCCACCTGCTGGTGTCCTGCCGCCATGACAGATCAGATGTGGACAGCACTCCCACCTGGTGGTGTCCTGTCACAAAGAAGGATTAGGTGAAGACAGAAATCCCATCTGGTGGTGACCTGTCGGTATGACAGTTTTGCAACAAAATCCTAACCCTTACGCTCATTCGAGCCTATCCGCCATAGCAGTTTATAAATCACTGCTCAAAACTCGACAGCCTTACCTGTGACTGCCACATATATACATCCACCAGCTCAACACTCAAACCAAATCCTAAAGTGCAAATGGTGCACACACCCCCACAAACCCTAGGCAAATTCCAAAAGGTACACACAGCCCCACAAACCCTAGGCACTCCCCGATTAACCCTTGCTAAGCCCCAACGAACCAGAGAGGGCAAGATTCAAAAAAGGCAAGTGTGGGACCTGGTTAATGAAGGCGTGGGCCAGATCAAAGCGGCAGGGTCACGTGAAACGGCATCTCAAGTGAGGTGATCAGAAATCACAAGAGGGCTTTTTACCCCACTGCCCGCATAATCTCATCCTAAACCTAATGCGATTAAAGGCCCGAAACAGCTTAGGATCCGAATGTTCACTACTGACGATGTGCCCCAGTGCACACCCAGTTCGCTGAACCAAGTGGTGTCGGACCACGATAATGAAAGGCATGGGCCAGATTACCGTGACTTCCATGTACAAGCCGAGCCGGCACAGCAGCTCATACTTCAAGTTCTGCAGCCTAACCTCTGCCTAGCCAAACATATACATCCACCAGCCCTACACTCAAACCTAATTGTAAAGTCCAAAAGGGGCACACACCCCCACAAACCCTAGGCAAATTCCAAAAGGGGCACACACCCCCACAAACCCTAGGCACTCCCCGATTAACCCTTGCTAAATCCCCATAAATCGGATATTCTATGTCGAGAGCGGTAGGATTCAACAAGGGCAAGTGTGGGACCTGGTTATTGAAGGCGTGGGCCAGATCAAAGTGGCAGGGTGATGTGAAACAGAATCTCAAGTGAGGAGATCAGAAATCACAAGAGGGCTTTTTAGCCCACTGCCCGCATAATCTCAACCTAACCCTAATCCTAATGCGGGCCCTTTGCACCCTAGAAACCCTAGGCACTCCCCGATTAACCCTTGCTAAACCCCCACAAACCGGATATCCTATGTCGAGAGGGGCAAGATTCAACAAAGGCAAGTGTGGGACCTGGTTAATGAAGGCGTGGGCCAGATCAAAGTGGCAGGGTGACATGAAACGGAATCTCAAGTGAGGAGATCAAAAATCAGAAGAGGGCCTTTTAGCCCACTGCCAGCATAATTTCAACCTAACACAATGACAGTTTGGCTCTGTACAACATTTCCACCTGCAGCTGTCCTGCGGCAAGGACTGATCCCTTGTTGACAACACTCCCACCTTGTGGTGTCCTGCCGCAATGACAGTTCGTCTGTAGACAATACTCCCACCTGGTGGTGTCCTGTCATAACGACAGATCAGATGTGGACAATACAACCACCTGGTGGTGTCCTGTCATAACGACAGATCAGATGTGTACAACACTCCCACCTGCTGGTGTCCTGCCGCCATGACAGATGAGATGTGGAGAATACTCCCACCTGGTGGTGTCCTGTCATAACGACAGATCAGATGTGGGCAATACACCCACCTGGTGGTGTCCTGTCATAATGACAGATCAGATGTGTACAACACTCCCACCTGCTGGTGTCCTGCCACCATGACAGATGAGATGTGGAGAATACTCCCAACTGGTGGTGTCCTGCCACAATGACAGTTCGTCCGTAGACAATACTCCCACCTGGTGGTGTCCTGTCATAACGACAGATCAGATGTGGACAATACTCCCACCTGGTGGTGTCCTGTCATAACGACAGATCAGATGTGTACAACACTCCCACTTGCTGGTGTCCTGCCGCCATGACAGATGAGATGTGGAGAATACTCCCACCTGGTGGTGACCTGCCACAATGCCAGTTCGTCCGCAGACAATACGCCCACTAGGTGGTGCCCTGTCATAACGACAGATCAGATGTGGACAATACTCCCACCTGGTGGTGTCCAGTCATAATGATAGATCATATGTGTACAACACTACCACCTGCTGGAGTCCTGCCGCCATGACAGATCAGATGTGGACAACACTCCCACCTGGTAGTGTCCTGCCATAACGACAGATCAGATGTGGACAATACTCCCACCTGGTGGTGTCCAGTCATAACGACAGATCAGATGTGTTCAACACTCCTACCTGCTGGAGTCCTGCCGCCATGACAGATCAGATGTGGACAACACTCCCGCCTGGTGGTGTCCTGTCACAAAGAAGGATTAGGTGAAGACAGAAATCCCATCCGGTGGTGACCTGTCGGTATGACAGTTTTGCAACAAAATCCTAACCCTTACCCTCATGTGAGCCTATCCACCATAGCAGTTCATACATCACTGCTCAAAACTCGACAGCCTTACCTGTGAATGCAACATATGTACATCCACCAGCTCAGCACTCAAACCAAATCCTAAAGTGCAAAGGGGGCACACATCCCTAGAAACCCTAGGCAAATTCCAAAACGGGCACACACCCCCACAAACCCTAGGCATTCCGCGATCCCATACTTCAAATTCTGCAGGCTAACCTCTGCCAGCCAAACATATACATCCACCAGCCCTACACTCAAACCTAATCGTAATGTCCAAAAGGGGCACACACCCCCACAAACCCTAGGGAAATTCCCAAAGGGGCACACACGCCCACAAACCCTAGGCAACTTCCAAAAGAGGCACACCCCCCCACAAACCATAGGCAACTTCCAAAAGGGGCACACACCCCCACAAACCCTAGGCCCTCCCCGATTAACCCTTGCTAAACCCTCACAAACCGGATATCCTATGTCGAGAGGGGCAAGATTCAACAAAGGCAAGTGTGGGACCTGGTTAATGAAGGCGTGGGCCAGATCAAAGTGGCAGGGTGACATGAAACGGAATCTCAAGTGAGGAGATCAAAAATCACAAGAGGGCCTGTTAGCCCACTGCCCGCATAATTTCAACCTAACACAATGACAGTTTGGCTCTGTACAACATTTCCACCTGCAGCTGTCCTGTGGCAAGGACTGATCCCTTGTTGACAACACTCCCACCTTGTGGTGTCCGGCCGCAATGACAGTTCGTCCGTAGACAATATCCCACCTGGTGGTGTCCTGTCATAATGACAGATCAGATGTGGACAATACACCCACCTGGTGGTGTCCTGTCATAACGACAGATCAGATGTGTACAACACTCCCACCTGCTGGTGTCCTGCCGCCATGACAGATGAGATGTGGAGAATACTCCCACCTGGTGGTGACCTGCCACAATGCCAGTTCGTCCGCAGACAATACGACCACTAGGTGGTGCCCTGTCATAACGACAGATCAGATGTTGGACAATACTCCCACCTGGTGGTGTCCTGTCATAACGATAGATCAGATGTGTACAACACTACCACCTGCTGGTGTCCTGCCGCCATGACAGATGAGATGTGGAGAATACTCCCACCTGGTGGTGTCCTGCCACAATGACAGTTCGTCCGTAGACAATACTCCCACCTGTGTCCTGCCATAACGACAAATCAGATGTGGACAATACTCCCACCTGGTGGTGTCCTGTCATAACGATAGATCAGATGTGTACAGCACTACCACCTGCTGGTGTCCTGCCGCCATGACAGATGAGATGTGGAGAATACTCCCACCTGGTGGTGACCTGCCACAATGCCAGTTCGTCCGCAGACAATACGCCCACTAGGTGGTGCCCTGTCATAACGACAGATCAGATGTAGACAATACTCCCACCTGGTGGTGTCCTGTCATAACGATAGATCAGATGTGTACAACACTACCACCTGCTGGTGTCCTGCCGCCATGACAGATCAGATGTGGACAATACTCCCGCCAGGTGGTGTCCTGTCACTAAGAAGGATTAGGTGAAGACAGAATTCCCATCTGGTGGTGACCTGTCGGTATGACAGTTTTACCCTCATGTGAGCCTATCCACCATAGCAGTTCATACATCACTGCTCAAAACTCGACAGCCTTACCTGTGACTGCCACATATGTACATCCACCAGCTCAGCACTCAAACCAATTCCTAAAGTGCAAAGGGGGCACACATCCCTACAAACCCTAGGCAAATTCCAAAAGGGGCACACACCCCCGCAAACCCTAGGCATTCCCCGATCTCATACTTCAAATTCTGCAGGCTAACCTCTGCCAGCCAAACATATACATCCACCAGCCCTACACTCAAACCTAATCGTAATGTCCAAAAGGGGCACACACCCCCACAAACCATAGGCAAATTCCCAAAGGGGCACACACGCCCACAAACCCTAGGCAACTTCCAAAAGGGGCACACACCCCCACAAACCGTAGGCAAATTCCAAAAGGGGCACACACCCCCACAAACCCTAGGCAACTTCCAAAAGGGGCACGCACCCCCACAAACCCTAGGCACTCCCCGATTAACCCTTGCTAAACCCCCACAAACCGGATATCCTATGTCGAGTGGGGCAAGATTCAAAAAAGGCAAGTGTGGGACCGGGTTAATGAAGGCGTGGGCCAGATCAAAGTGGCAGGGTGACATGAAACGGAATCTCAAGTGAGGAGATCAAAAATCACAAGAGGGCTTTTTAGCCCACTGCCCGCATAATCTCAACCTAACCTATAAGTGACACGCTCTTCACTCTCCCCGCCCACGAAAGGCCAATAAGAAAGCCCAGATACACACAAGGCGAGAGAGAAGCAGTAATATTAAACCCCGGACGGGGACGACAGACAGGTCAGTGCTAAACTCAGGTTCAGCTGTGCTGAATGCAAAATAAACACTCTCAATTTAACCCATGCAATCCCAGGCATACAGGTGCCAGGTAATGATATTTAAAAATATCTTTACCCTCAGAATTACATGCCTCTCATTATTGGTCCCTGGGAAAATTACAAGCAGTGTCTGAGTCGGACACTGTTGGGCCGCTTCTGTAGGCTGTCTAGTGATTAAAGGCCAGAAACAGCCGAGGATCCGAATGTTCACTACTGATGATGTGCCCCAGTGCACACTGTTCGCTGAACCAAGTGGTGTCGGACCACGATAATGAAAGGCATGGCCCAAGTGGCAGGGTCACGTGAAACGGAATCTCAAGTGAAGAGATCAAAAATCACAAGAGGGCAGTTCGTCCGTAGACAATACTCCCACCTGGTGGTGTCCTGTCATAACGACAGATCAGATGTGTAGAACACTCCCACCTGCTGGTGTCCTGCAGCCATGACAGATCAAATGTGGAGAATACTCCCACCTGCTGGTGTCCTGCCACAATGACAGTTCGTCCGTAGACAATACTCCCACCTGGTGGTGTCCTGTCATAACGACAGATCAGATGTGGACAATACTCCCACCTGGTGGTGACCTGTCATAACGGCAGATCAGATGTGTTCAACACTCCCACCTGCTGGTGTCCTGCCGCCATGACAGATGAGATGTGGAGAATACTCCCACCTGGTGGTGTCCTGCCACAATGCCAGTTCGTCCGTAGACAATACTCCCACCTGGTGGTGCCCTGTCATAACGACAGATCAGATGTTGGACAATACTCCCACCTGGTGGTGTCCTGTCATAATGATAGATCAGATGTGTACAACACTCCCACCTGCTGGTGTCCTGCCGCCATGACAGATCAGATGTGGACAGCACTCCCACCTGGTGGTGTCCTGTCACAAAGAAGGATTAGGTGAAGACAGAAATCCCATCTGGTGGTGACCTGTCGGTATGACAGTTTTGCAACAAAATCCTAACCCTTACGCTCATTCGAGCCTATCCGCCATAGCAGTTTATAAATCACTGCTCAAAACTCGACAGCCTTACCTGTGACTGCCACATATATACATCCACCAGCTCAACACTCAAACCAAATCCTAAAGTGCAAATGGTGCACACACCCCCACAAACCCTAGGCAAATTCCAAAAGGTACACACAGCCCCACAAACCCTAGGCACTCCCCGATTAACCCTTGCTAAGCCCCAACGAACCAGAGAGGGCAAGATTCAAAAAAGGCAAGTGTGGGACCTGGTTAATGAAGGCGTGGGCCAGATCAAAGCGGCAGGGTCACGTGAAACGGCATCTCAAGTGAGGTGATCAGAAATCACAAGAGGGCTTTTTACCCCACTGCCCGCATAATCTCATCCTAAACCTAATGCGATTAAAGGCCCGAAACAGCTTAGGATCCGAATGTTCACTACTGACGATGTGCCCCAGTGCACACCCAGTTCGCTGAACCAAGTGGTGTCGGACCACGATAATGAAAGGCATGGGCCAGATTACCGTGACTTCCATGTACAAGCCGAGCCGGCACAGCAGCTCATACTTCAAGTTCTGCAGCCTAACCTCTGCCTAGCCAAACATATACATCCACCAGCCCTACACTCAAACCTAATTGTAAAGTCCAAAAGGGGCACACACCCCCACAAACCCTAGGCAAATTCCAAAAGGGGCACACACCCCCACAAACCCTAGGCACTCCCCGATTAACCCTTGCTAAATCCCCATAAATCGGATATTCTATGTCGAGAGCGGTAGGATTCAACAAGGGCAAGTGTGGGACCTGGTTATTGAAGGCGTGGGCCAGATCAAAGTGGCAGGGTGATGTGAAACAGAATCTCAAGTGAGGAGATCAGAAATCACATGAGGGCTTTTTAGCCCACTGCCCGCATAATCTCAACCTAACCCTAATCCTAATGCGGGCCCTTTGCACCCTAGAAACCCTAGGCACTCCCCGATTAACCCTTGCTAAACCCCCACAAACCGGATATCCTATGTCGAGAGGGGCAAGATTCAACAAAGGCAAGTGTGGGACCTGGTTAATGAAGGCGTGGGCCAGATCAAAGTGGCAGGGTGACATGAAACGGAATCTCAAGTGAGGAGATCAAAAATCAGAAGAGGGCCTTTTAGCCCACTGCCAGCATAATTTCAACCTAACACAATGACAGTTTGGCTCTGTACAACATTTCCACCTGCAGCTGTCCTGCGGCAAGGACTGATCCCTTGTTGACAACACTCCCACCTTGTGGTGTCCTGCCGCAATGACAGATCGTCTGTAGACAATACTCCCACCTGGTGGTGTCCTGTCATAACGACAGATCAGATGTGGACAATACAACCACCTGGTGGTGTCCTGTCATAACGACAGATCAGATGTGTACAACACTCCCACCTGCTGGTGTCCTGCCGCCATGACAGATGAGATGTGGAGAATACTCCCACCTGGTGGTGTCCTGTCATAACGACAGATCAGATGTGGGCAATACACCCACCTGGTGGTGTCCTGTCATAATGACAGATCAGATGTGTACAACACTCCCACCTGCTGGTGTCCTGCCACCATGACAGATGAGATGTGGAGAATACTCCCAACTGGTGGTGTCCTGCCACAATGACAGTTCGTCCGTAGACAATACTCCCACCTGGTGGTGTCCTGTCATAACGACAGATCAGATGTGGACAATACTCCCACCTGGTGGTGTCCTGTCATAACGACAGATCAGATGTGTACAACACTCCCACTTGCTGGTGTCCTGCCGCCATGACAGATGAGATGTGGAGAATACTCCCACCTGGTGGTGACCTGCCACAATGCCAGTTCGTCCGCAGACAATACGCCCACTAGGTGGTGCCCTGTCATAACGACAGATCAGATGTGGACAATACTCCCACCTGGTGGTGTCCAGTCATAATGATAGATCATATGTGTACAACACTACCACCTGCTGGAGTCCTGCCGCCATGACAGATCAGATGTGGACAACACTCCCACCTGGTAGTGTCCTGCCATAACGACAGATCAGATGTGGACAATACTCCCACCTGGTGGTGTCCAGTCATAACGACAGATCAGATGTGTTCAACACTCCTACCTGCTGGAGTCCTGCCGCCATGACAGATCAGATGTGGACAACACTCCCGCCTGGTGGTGTCCTGTCACAAAGAAGGATTAGGTGAAGACAGAAATCCCATCCGGTGGTGACCTGTCGGTATGACAGTTTTGCAACAAAATCCTAACCCTTACCCTCATGTGAGCCTATCCACCATAGCAGTTCATACATCACTGCTCAAAACTCGACAGCCTTACCTGTGAATGCAACATATGTACATCCACCAGCTCAGCACTCAAACCAAATCCTAAAGTGCAAAGGGGGCACACATCCCTAGAAACCCTAGGCAAATTCCAAAACGGGCACACACCCCCACAAACCCTAGGCATTCCGCGATCCCATACTTCAAATTCTGCAGGCTAACCTCTGCCAGCCAAACATATACATCCACCAGCCCTACACTCAAACCTAATCGTAATGTCCAAAAGGGGCACACACCCCCACAAACCCTAGGGAAATTCCCAAAGGGGCACACACGCCCACAAACCCTAGGCAACTTCCAAAAGAGGCACACCCCCCCACAAACCATAGGCAACTTCCAAAAGGGGCACACACCCCCACAAACCCTAGGCCCTCCCCGATTAACCCTTGCTAAACCCTCACAAACCGGATATCCTATGTCGAGAGGGGCAAGATTCAACAAAGGCAAGTGTGGGACCTGGTTAATGAAGGCGTGGGCCAGATCAAAGTGGCAGGGTGACATGAAACGGAATCTCAAGTGAGGAGATCAAAAATCACAAGAGGGCCTGTTAGCCCACTGCCCGCATAATTTCAACCTAACACAATGACAGTTTGGCTCTGTACAACATTTCCACCTGCAGCTGTCCTGTGGCAAGGACTGATCCCTTGTTGACAACACTCCCACCTTGTGGTGTCCGGCCGCAATGACAGTTCGTCCGTAGACAATATCCCACCTGGTGGTGTCCTGTCATAATGACAGATCAGATGTGGACAATACACCCACCTGGTGGTGTCCTGTCATAACGACAGATCAGATGTGTACAACACTCCCACCTGCTGGTGTCCTGCCGCCATGACAGATGAGGTGTGGAGAATACTCCCACCTGGTGGTGTCCTGCCACAATGACAGTTCGTCCGTAGACAATACTCCCACCTGTGTCCTGCCATAACGACAGATCAGATGTGGACAATACTCCCACCTGGTGGTGTCCTGTCATAACGACAGATCAGATGTGTTCAACACTCCCACCTGCTGGTGTCCTGCCGCCATGACAGATGAGATGTGGAGAATACTCCCACCTGGTGGTGACCTGCCACAATGCCAGTTTGTCCGCAGACAATACGCCCACTAGGTGGTGCCCTGTCATAACGACAGATCAGATGTTGGACAATACTCCCACCTGGTGGTGTCCTGTCATAACGATAGATCAGATGTGTACAACACTACCACCTGCTGGTGTCCTGCCGCCATGACAGATGAGATGTGGAGAATACTCCCACCTGGTGGTGTCCTGCCACAATGACAGTTCGTCCGTAGACAATACTCCCACCTGTGTCCTGCCATAACGACAAATCAGATGTGGACAATACTCCCACCTGGTGGTGTCCTGTCATAACGATAGATCAGATGTGTACAGCACTACCACCTGCTGGTGTCCTGCCGCCATGACAGATGAGATGTGGAGAATACTCCCACCTGGTGGTGACCTGCCACAATGCCAGTTCGTCCGCAGACAATACGCCCACTAGGTGGTGCCCTGTCATAACGACAGATCAGATGTAGACAATACTCCCACCTGGTGGTGTCCTGTCATAACGATAGATCAGATGTGTACAACACTACCACCTGCTGGTGTCCTGCCGCCATGACAGATCAGATGTGGACAATACTCCTGCCAGGTGGTGTCCTGTCACTAAGAAGGATTAGGTGAAGACAGAATTCCCATCTGGTGGTGACCTGTCGGTATGACAGTTTTACCCTCATGTGAGCCTATCCACCATAGCAGTTCATACATCACTGCTCAAAACTCGACAGCCTTACCTGTGACTGCCACATATGTACATCCACCAGCTCAGCACTCAAACCAATTCCTAAAGTGCAAAGGGGGCACACACCCCTACAAACCCTAGGCAAATTCCAAAAGGGGCACACACCCCCGCAAACCCTAGGCATTCCCCGATCTCATACTTCAAATTCTGCAGGCTAACCTCTGCCAGCCAAACATATACATCCACCAGCCCTACACTCAAACCTAATCGTAATGTCCAAAAGGGGCACACACCCACACAAACCATAGGCAAATTCCCAAAGGGGCACACACGCCCACAAACCGTAGGCAAATTCCAAAAGGGGCACACACCCCCACAAACCCTAGGCAACTTCCAAAAGGGGCACACACCCCCACAAACCCTAGGCACTCCCCGATTAACTCTTGCTAAATCCCAACAAACCGGATATCCTATGTCGAGTGGGGCAAGATTCAAAAAAGGCAAGTGTGGGACCGGGTTAATGAAGGCGTGGGCCAGATCAAAGTGGCAGGGTGACATGAAACGGAATCTCAAGTGAGGAGATCAAAAATCACAAGAGGGCTTTTTAGCCCACTGCCCGCATAATCTCAACCTAACCTATAAGTGACACGCTCTTCACTCTCCCCGCCCACGAAAGGCCAATAAGAAAGCCCAGATACACACAAGGCGAGAGAGAAGCAGTAATATTAAACCCCGGACGGGGACGACAGACAGGTCAGTGCTAAACTCAGGTTCAGCTCTGCTGAATGCAAAGTAAACACTCTCAATTTAACCCATGCAATCCCAGGCATACAGGTGCCAGGTAATGATATTTAAAAATATCTTTACCCTCAGAATTACATGCCTCTCATTATTGGTCCCTGGGAAAATTACAAGCAGTGTCTGAGTCGGACACTGTTGGGCCGCTTCTGTAGGCTGTCTAGTGATTAAAGGCCAGAAACAGCCGAGGATCCGAATGTTCACTACTGATGATGTGCCCCAGTGCACACTGTTCGCTGAACCAAGTGGTGTCGGACCACGATAATGAAAGGCATGGCCCAAGTGGCAGGGTCACGTGAAACGGAATCTCAAGTGAAGAGATCAAAAATCACAAGAGGGCAGTTCGTCCGTAGACAATACTCCCACCTGCTGGTGTCCTGCAGCCATGACAGATCAAATGTGGAGAATACTCCCACCTGCTGGTGTCCTGCCACAATGACAGTTCGTCCGTAGACAATACTCCCACCTGGTGGTGTCCTGTCATAACGACAGATCAGATGTGGACAATACTCCCACCTGGTGGTGACCTGTCATAACGGCAGATCAGATGTGTTCAACACTCCCACCTGCTGGTGTCCTGCCGCCATGACAGATGAGATGTGGAGAATACTCCCACCTGGTGGTGTCCTGCCACAATGCCAGTTCGTCCGTAGACAATACTCCCACCTGGTGGTGCCCTGTCATAACGACAGATCAGATGTTGGACAATACTCCCACCTGGTGGTGTCCTGTCATAATGATAGATCAGATGTGTACAACACTCCCACCTGCTGGTGTCCTGCCGCCATGACAGATCAGATGTGGACAGCACTCCCACCTGGTGGTGTCCTGTCACAAAGAAGGATTAGGCGAAGACAGAAATCCCATCTGGTGGTGACCTGTCGGTATGACAGTTTTGCAACAAAATCCTAACCCTTACGCTCATTCGAGCCTATCCGCCATAGCAGTTTATAAATCACTGCTCAAAACTCGACAGCCTTACCTGTGACTGCCACATATATACATCCACCAGCTCAACACTCAAACCAAATCCTAAAGTGCAAATGGTGCACACACCCCCACAAACCCTAGGCAAATTCCAAAAGGTACACACAGCCCCACAAACCCTAGGCACTCCCCGATTAACCCTTGCTAAGCCCCAACGAACCAGAGAGGGCAAGATTCAAAAAAGGCAAGTGTGGGACCTGGTTAATGAAGGCGTGGGCCAGATCAAAGCGGCAGGGTCACGTGAAACGGCATCTCAAGTGAGGTGATCAGAAATCACAAGAGGGCTTTTTACCCCACTGCCCGCATAATCTCATCCTAAACCTAATGCGATTAAAGGCCCGAAACAGCTTAGGATCCGAATGTTCACTACTGACGATGTGCCCCAGTGCACACCCAGTTCGCTGAACCAAGTGGTGTCGGACCACGATAATGAAAGGCATGGGCCAGATTACCGTGACTTCCATGTACAAGCCGAGCCGGCACAGCAGCTCATACTTCAAGTTCTGCAGCCTAACCTCTGCCTAGCCAAACATATACATCCACCAGCCCTACACTCAAACCTAATTGTAAAGTCCAAAAGGGGCACACACCCCCACAAACCCTAGGCAAATTCCAAAAGGGGCACACACCCCCACAAACCCTAGGCACTCCCCGATTAACCCTTGCTAAATCCCCATAAATCGGATATTCTATGTCGAGAGCGGTAGGATTCAACAAGGGCAAGTGTGGGACCTGGTTATTGAAGGCGTGGGCCAGATCAAAGTGGCAGGGTGATGTGAAACAGAATCTCAAGTGAGGAGATCAGAAATCACAAGAGGGCTTTTTAGCCCACTGCCCGCATAATCTCAACCTAACCCTAATCCTAATGCGGGCCCTTTGCACCCTAGAAACCCTAGGCACTCCCCGATTAACCCTTGCTAAACCCCCACAAACCGGATATCCTATGTCGAGAGGGGCAAGATTCAACAAAGGCAAGTGTGGGACCTGGTTAATGAAGGCGTGGGCCAGATCAAAGTGGCAGGGTGACATGAAACGGAATCTCAAGTGAGGAGATCAAAAATCAGAAGAGGGCCTTTTAGCCCACTGCCAGCATAATTTCAACCTAACACAATGACAGTTTGGCTCTGTACAACATTTCCACCTGCAGCTGTCCTGCGGCAAGGACTGATCCCTTGTTGACAACACTCCCACCTTGTGGTGTCCTGCCGCAATGACAGTTCGTCTGTAGACAATACTCCCACCTGGTGGTGTCCTGTCATAACGACAGATCAGATGTGGACAATACAACCACCTGGTGGTGTCCTGTCATAACGACAGATCAGATGTGTACAACACTCCCACCTGCTGGTGTCCTGCCGCCATGACAGATGAGATGTGGAGAATACTCCCACCTGGTGGTGTCCTGTCATAACGACAGATCAGATGTGGGCAATACACCCACCTGGTGGTGTCCTGTCATAATGACAGATCAGATGTGTACAACACTCCCACCTGCTGGTGTCCTGCCACCATGACAGATGAGATGTGGAGAATACTCCCAACTGGTGGTGTCCTGCCACAATGACAGTTCGTCCGTAGACAATACTCCCACCTGGTGGTGTCCTGTCATAACGACAGATCAGATGTGGACAATACTCCCACCTGGTGGTGTCCTGTCATAACGACAGATCAGATGTGTACAACACTCCCACCTGCTGGTGTCCTGCCGCCATGACAGATGAGATGTGGAGAATACTCCCACCTGGTGGTGTCCTGCCACAATGACAGTTCGTCCGTAGACAATACTCCCACCTGTGTCCTGCCATAACGACAGATCAGATGTGGACAATACTCCCACCTGGTGGTGTCCTGTCATAACGACAGATCAGATGTGTTCAACACTCCCACCTGCTGGTGTCCTGCCGCCATGACAGATGAGATGTGGAGAATACTCCCACCTGGTGGTGACCTGCCACAATGCCAGTTTGTCCGCAGACAATACGCCCACTAGGTGGTGCCCTGTCATAACGACAGATCAGATGTTGGACAATACTCCCACCTGGTGGTGTCCTGTCATAACGATAGATCAGATGTGTACAACACTACCACCTGCTGGTGTCCTGCCGCCATGACAGATGAGATGTGGAGAATACTCCCACCTGGTGGTGTCCTGCCACAATGACAGTTCGTCCGTAGACAATACTCCCACCTGTGTCCTGCCATAACGACAAATCAGATGTGGACAATACTCCCACCTGGTGGTGTCCTGTCATAACAATAGATCAGATGTGTACAGCACTACCACCTGCTGGTGTCCTGCCGCCATGACAGATGAGATGTGGAGAATACTCCCACCTGGTGGTGACCTGCCACAATGCCAGTTCGTCCGCAGACAATACGCCCACTAGGTGGTGCCCTGTCATAACGACAGATCAGATGTGGACAATACTCCCACCTGGTGGTGTCCTGTCATAACGATAGATCAGATGTGTACAACACTACCACCTGCTGGTGTCCTGCCGCCATGACAGATCAGATGTGGACAATACTCCCGCCAGGTGGTGTCCTGTCACTAAGAAGGATTAGGTGAAGACAGAATTCCCATCTGGTGGTGACCTGTCGGTATGACAGTTTTACCCTCATGTGAGACTATCCACCATAGCAGTTCATACATCACTGCTCAAAACTCGACAGCCTTACCTGTGACTGCCACATATGTACATCCACCAGCTCAGCACTCAAACCAATTCCTAAAGTGCAAAAGGGGCACACACCCCTACAAGCCCTAGGCAAATTCCAAAAGGGGCACACACCCCCGCAAACCCTAGGCATTCCCCGATCTCATACTTCAAATTCTGCAAGCTAACCTCTGCCAGCCAAACATATACATCCACCAGCCCTACACTCAAACCTAATCGTAATGTCCAAAAGGGGCACACACCCCCACAAACCATAGGCAAATTCCCAAAGGGGCACACACGCCCACAAACCCTAGGCAACTTCCAAAAGGGGCACACACCCCCACAAACCGTAGGCAAATTCCAAAAGGGGCACACACCCCCACAAACCCTAGGCAACTTCCAAAAGGGGCACGCACCCCCACAAACCCTAGGCACTCCCCGATTAACCCTTGCTAAACCCCCACAAACCGTTTATCCTATGTCGAGTGGGGCAAGATTCAAAAAAGGCAAGTGTGGGACCGGGTTAATGAAGGCGTGGGCCAGATCAAAGTGGCAGGGTGACATGAAACGGAATCTCAAGTGAGGAGATCAAAAATCACAAGAGGGCTTTTTAGCCCACTGCCCGCATAATCTCAACCTAACCTATAAGTGACACGCTCTTCACTCTCCCCGCCCACGAAAGGCCAATAAGAAAGCCCAGATACACACAAGGCGAGAGAGAAGCAGTAATATTAAACCCCGGACGGGGACGACAGACAGGTCAGTGCTAAACTCAGGTTCAGCTCTGCTGAATGCAAAGTAAACACTCTCAATTTAACCCATGCAATCCCAGGCATACAGGTGCCAGGTAATGATATTTAAAAATATCTTTACCCTCAGAATTACATGCCTCTCATTATTGGTCCCTGGGAAAATTACAAGCAGTGTCTGAGTCGGACACTGTTGGGCCGCTTCTGTAGGCTGTCTAGTGATTAAAGGCCAGAAACAGCCGAGGATCCGAATGTTCACTACTGATGATGTGCCCCAGTGCACACTGTTAGCTGAACCAAGTGGTGACGGACCACGATAATGAAAGGCATGGCCC
The DNA here is from genome assembly GCF_030144855.1 of Hypanus sabinus. Lineage (NCBI taxonomy): Eukaryota > Metazoa > Chordata > Chondrichthyes > Myliobatiformes > Dasyatidae > Hypanus > Hypanus sabinus. The sequence goes on from NC_082728.1 coordinate 102,603, forward strand.
AAGTGGCAGGGTCACGTGAAACGGAATCTCAAGTGAAGAGATCAAAAATCACAAGAGGGCAGTTCGTCCGTAGACAATACTCCCACCTGGTGGTGTCCTGTCATAACGACAGATCAGATGTGTAGAACACTCCCACCTGCTGGTGTCCTGCAACCATGACAGATCAAATGTGGAGAATACTCCCACCTGCTGGTGTCCTGCCACAATGACAGTTCGTCCATAGACAATACTCCCACCTGGTGGTGCCCTGTCATAACGACAGATCAGATGTTGGACAATACTCCCACCTGGTGGTGTCCTGTCATAACGATAGATCAGATGTGTACAACACTACCACCTGCTGGTGTCCTGCCGCCATGACAGATGAGATGTGGACAATACTCCTGCCAGGTGGTGTCCTGTCACTAAGAAGGATTAGGTGAAGACAGAATTCCCATCTGGTGGTGACCTGTCGGTATGACAGTTTTACCCTCATGTGAGCCTATCCACCATAGCAGTTCATACATCACTGCTCAAAACTCGACAGCCTTACCTGTGACTGCCACATATGTACATCCACCAGCTCAGCACTCAAACCAATTCCTAAAGTGCAAAGGGGGCACACACCCCTACAAACCCTAGGCAAATTCCAAAAGGGGCACACACCCCCGCAAACCCTAGGCATTCCCCGATCTCATACTTCAAATTCTGCAGGCTAACCTCTGCCAGCCAAACATATACATCCACCAGCCCTACACTCAAACCTAATCGTAATGTCCAAAAGGGGCACACACCCACACAAACCATAGGCAAATTCCCAAAGGGGCACACACGCCCACAAACCCTAGGCAACTTCCAAAAGGGGCACACACCCCCACAAACCGTAGGCAAATTCCAAAAGGGGCACACACCCCCACAAACCCTAGGCAACTTCCAAAAGGGGCACACACCCCCACAAACCCTAGGCACTCCCCGATTAACTCTTGCTAAATCCCAACAAACCGGATATCCTATGTCGAGTGGGGCAAGATTCAAAAAAGGCAAGTGTGGGACCGGGTTAATGAAGGCGTGGGCCAGATCAAAGTGGCAGGGTGACATGAAACGGAATCTCAAGTGAGGAGATCAAAAATCACAAGAGGGCTTTTTAGCCCACTGCCCGCATAATCTCAACCTAACCTATAAGTGACACGCTCTTCACTCTCCCCGCCCACGAAAGGCCAATAAGAAAGCCCAGATACACACAAGGCGAGAGAGAAGCAGTAATATTAAACCCCGGACGGGGACGACAGACAGGTCAGTGCTAAACTCAGGTTCAGCTCTGCTGAATGCAAAGTAAACACTCTCAATTTAACCCATGCAATCCCAGGCATACAGGTGCCAGGTAATGATATTTAAAAATATCTTTACCCTCAGAATTACATGCCTCTCATTATTGGTCCCTGGGAAAATTACAAGCAGTGTCTGAGTCGGACACTGTTGGGCCGCTTCTGTAGGCTGTCTAGTGATTAAAGGCCAGAAACAGCCGAGGATCCGAATGTTCACTACTGATGATGTGCCCCAGTGCACACTGTTCGCTGAACCAAGTGGTGTCGGACCACGATAATGAAAGGCATGGCCCAAGTGGCAGGGTCACGTGAAACGGAATCTCAAGTGAAGAGATCAAAAATCACAAGAGGGCAGTTCGTCCGTAGACAATACTCCCACCTGGTGGTGTCCTGTCATAACGACAGATCAGATGTGTAGAACACTCCCACCTGCTGGTGTCCTGCAACCATGACAGATCAAATGTGGAGAATACTCCCACCTGCTGGTGTCCTGCCACAATGACAGTTCGTCCGTAGACAATACTCCCACCTGGTGGTGTCCTGTCATAACGACAGATCAGATGTGGACAATACTCCCACCTGGTGGTGACCTGTCATAACGGCAGATCAGATGTGTTCAACACTCCCACCTGCTGGTGTCCTGCCGCCATGACAGATGAGATGTGGAGAATACTCCCACCTGGTGGTGTCCTGCCACAATGACAGTTCGTCCGTAGACAATACTCCCACCTGTGTCCTGCCATAACGACAGATCAGATGTGGACAATACTCCCACCTGGTGGTGTCCTGTCATAACGATAGATCAGATGTGTACAGCACTACCACCTGCTGGTGTCCTGCCGCCATGACAGATGAGATGTGGAGAATACTCCCACCTGGTGGTGACCTGCCACAATGCCAGTTCGTCCGCAGACAATACGCCCACTAGGTGGTGCCCTGTCATAACGACAGATCAGATGTGGACAATACTCCCACCTGGTGGTGTCCTGTCATAACGATAGATCAGATGTGTACAACACTACCACCTGCTGGTGTCCTGCCGCCATGACAGATCAGATGTGGACAATACTCCCGCCAGGTGGTGTCCTGTCACTAAGAAGGATTAGGTGAAGACAGAATTCCCATCTGGTGGTGACCTGTCGGTATGACAGTTTTACCCTCATGTGAGCCTATCCACCATAGCAGTTCATACATCACTGCTCAAAACTCGACAGCCTTACCTGTGACTGCCACATATGTACATCCACCAGCTCAGCACTCAAACCAATTCCTAAAGTGCAAAGGGGGCACACACCTCTACAAGCCCTAGGCAAATTCCAAAAGGGGCACACACCCCCGCAAACCCTAGGCATTCCCCGATCTCATATTTCAAATTCTGCAGGCTAACCTCGGCCAGCCAAACATATACATCCACCAGCCCTACACTCAAACCTAATCGTAATGTCCAAAAGGGGCACACAGCCCCACAAACCATAGGCAAATTCCCAAAGGGGCACACACGCCCACAAACCCTAGGCAACTTCCAAAAGGGGCACACACCCCCACAAACCGTAGGCAAATTCCAAAAGGGGCACACACCCCCACAAACCCTAGGCAACTTCCAAAAGGGGCACACACCCCCACAAACCCTAGGCACTCCCCGATTAACCCTTGCTAAACCCCAACAAACCGGATATCCTATGTCGAGTGGGGCAAGATTCAAAAAAGGCAAGTGTGGGACCGGGTTAATGAAGGCGTGGGCCAGATCAAAGTGGCAGGGTGACATGAAACGGAATCTCAAGTGAGGAGATCAAAAATCACAAGAGGGCTTTTTAGCCCACTGCCCGCATAATCTCAACCTAACCTATAAGTGACACGCTCTTCACTCTCCCCGCCCACGAAAGGCCAATAAGAAAGCCCAGATACACACAAGGCGAGAGAGAAGCAGTAATATTAAACCCCGGACGGGGACGACAGACAGGTCAGTGCTAAACTCAGGTTCAGCTCTGCTGAATGCAAAGTAAACACTCTCAATTTAACCCATGCAATCCCAGGCATACAGGTGCCAGGTAATGATATTTAAAAATATCTTTACCCTCAGAATTACATGCCTCTCATTATTGGTCCCTGGGAAAATTACAAGCAGTGTCTGAGTCGGACACTGTTGGGCCGCTTCTGTAGGCTGTCTAGTGATTAAAGGCCAGAAACAGCCGAGGATCCGAATGTTCACTACTGATGATGTGCCCCAGTGCACACTGTTCGCTGAACCAAGTGGTGTCGGACCACGATAATGAAAGGCATGGCCCAAGTGGCAGGGTCACGTGAAACGGAATCTCACGTGAAGAGATCAAAAATCACAAGAGGGCAGTTCGTCCGTAGACAATACTCCCACCTGGTGGTGTCCTGTCATAACGACAGATCAGATGTGTAGAACACTCCCACCTGCTGGTGTCCTGCAACCATGACAGATCAAATGTGGCGAATACTCCCACCTGCTGGTGTCCTGCCACAATGACAGTTCGTCCGTAGACAATACTCCCACCTGATGGTGTCCTGTCATAACGACAGATCAGATGTGGACAATACTCCCACCTGGTGGTGACCTGTCATAACGGCAGATCAGATGTGTTCAACACTCCCACCTGCTGGTGTCCTGCCGCCATGACAGATGAGATGTGGAGAATACTCCCACCTGGTGGTGTCCTGCCACAATGCCAGTTCGTCCGTAGACAATACTCCCACCTGGTGGTGCCCTGTCATAACGACAGATCAGATGTTGGACAATACTCCCACCTGGTGGTGTCCTGTCATAATGATAGATCAGATGTGTACAACACTCCCACCTGCTGGTGTCCTGCCGCCATGACAGATCAGATGTGGACAGCACTCCCACCTGGTGGTGTCCTGTCACAAAGAAGGATTAGGTGAAGACAGAAATCCCATCTGGTGGTGACCTGTCGGTATGACAGTTTTACCCTCATGTGAGCCTATCCACCATAGCAGTTCATACATCACTGCTCAAAACTCGACAGCCTTACCTGTGACTGCCACATATGTACATCCACCAGCTCAGCACTCAAACCAATTCCTAAAGTGCAAAGGGGGCACACACCCCTACAAACCCTAGGCAAATTCCAAAAGGGGCACACACCCCCGCAAACCCTAGGCATTCCCCGATCTCATACTTCAAATTCTGCAGGCTAACCTCTGCCAGCCAAACATATACATCCACCAGCCCTACACTCAAACCTAATCGTAATGTCCAAAAGGGGCACACATCCCCACAAACCATAGGCAAATTCCCAAAGGGGCACACACGCCCACAAACCCTAGTCAACTTCCAAAAGGGGCACACACCCCCACAAACCGTAGGCAAATTCCAAAAGGGGCACACACCCCCACAAACCATAGGCAACTTCCAAAACGGGCACACACCCCCACAAACCCTAGGCACTCCCCGATTAACCCTTGCTAAACCCCCACAAACCGGATATCCTATGTCGAGTGGGGCAAGATTCAAAAAAGGCAAGTGTGGGACCGGGTTAATGAAGGCGTGGGCCAGATCAAAGTGGCAGGGTGACATGAAACGGAATCTCAAGTGAGGAGATCAAAAATCACAAGAGGGCTTTTTAGCCCACTGCCCGCATAATCTCAACCTAACCTATAAGTGACACGCTCTTCACTCTCCCCGCCCACGAAAGGCCAATAAGAAAGCCCAGATACACACAAGGCGAGAGAGAAGCAGTAATATTAAACCCCGGACGGGGACGACAGACAGGTCAGTGCTAAACTCAGGTTCAGCTCTGCTGAATGCAAAGTAAACACTCTCAATTTAACCCATGCAATCCCAGGCATACAGGTGCCAGGTAATGATATTTAAAAATATCTTTACCCTCAGAATTACATGCCTCTCATTATTGGTCCCTGGGAAAATTACAAGCAGTGTCTGAGTCGGACACTGTTGGGCCGCTTCTGTAGGCTGTCTAGTGATTAAAGGCCAGAAACAGCCGAGGATCCGAATGTTCACTACTGATGATGTGCCCCAGTGCACACTGTTCGCTGAACCAAGTGGTGTCGGACCACGATGATGAAAGGCATGGCCCAAGTGGCAGGGTCACGTGAAACGGAATCTCAAGTGAAGAGATCAAAAATCACAAGAGGGCAGTTCGTCCGTAGACAATACTCCCACCTGGTGGTGTCCTGTCATAACGACAGATCAGATGTGGACAATACTCCCACCTGGTGGTGACCTGTCATAACGGCAGATCAGATGTGTTCAACACTCCCACCTGCTGGTGTCCTGCCGCCATGACAGATGATATGTGGAGAATACTCCCACCTGGTGGTGTCCTGCCACAATGCCAGTTCGTCCGTAGACAATACTCCCACCTGGTGGTGCCCTGTCATAACGACAGATCAGATGTTGGACAATACTCCCACCTGGTGGTGTCCTGTCATAATGATAGATCAGATGTGTACAACACTCCCACCTGCTGGTGTCCTGCCGCCATGACAGATCAGATGTGGACAGCACTCCCACCTGGTGGTGTCCTGTCACAAAGAAGGATTAGGTGAAGACAGAAATCCCATCTGGTGGTGACCTGTCGGTATGACAGTTTTGCAACAAAATCCTAACCCTTACGCTCATGCGAGCCTATCCGCCATAGCAGTTCATACATCACTGCTCAAAACTCGACAGCCTTACCTGTGACTGCCACATATATACATCCACCAGCTCAACACTCAAACCAAATCCTAAAGTGGAAAAGGTGCACACACCCCCACAAACCCTAGGCAAATTCCAAAAGGGACACACAGCCCCACAAACCCTAGGCACTCCCCGATTAACCCTTGCTAAGCCCCAACGAACCAGAGAGGGCAAGATTCAAAAAAGGCAAGTGTGGGACCTGGTTAATGAAGGCGTGGGCCAGATCAAAGTGGCAGGGTCACGTGAAACGGCATCTCAAGTGAGGTGATCAGAAATCACAAGAGGGCTTTTTACCCCACTGCCCGCATAATCTCATCCTAAACCTAATGCGATTAAAGGCCCGAAACAGCTGAGGATCCGAATGTTCACTACTGACGATGTGCCCCAGTGCACACCCAGTTCGCTGAACCAAGTGGTGTCGGACCACGATAATGAAAGGCATGGGCCAGATTACTGTGACTTCCATGTACAAGCCGAGCCGGCACAGCAGCTCATACTTCAAGTTCTGCAGCCTAACCTCTGCCTAGCCAAACATATACATCCACCAGCCCTACACTCAAACCTAATTGTAAAGTCCAAAAGGGGCACACACCCCCACAAACCCTAGGCAAATTCCAAAAGGGGCACAGACCCCCAGAAAGCCTAGGCAACTTCCAAAAGGGGCACACACCCCCACAAACCCTAGGCACTCCCCGACTAACCCTTGCTAAACCCCCACAAACCGGATATCCTATTTCGACAGGGGCAAGATTCAACAAAGGCAAGTGTGGGACCTGGTTAATGAAGGCGTGGGTCATATCAAAGTGGCAGGGTCACGTGAAACGGAATCTCAAGTGAGGAGATCAAAAATCACAAGAGGGCTTTTTAGCCCCTGCCCGAATAATTTCAACCTAACGTATCAGCGACACGCTCTTTATTCTCCAGGCCCACGAAAGGCCAATAAGAAAGCCCAGATACACACTAGGCGAGAGAGAACCAGTAAATTACACCCCGGATGGGGATGACAGACAGGTTAGTGCTAAACTCAGGTACAGCTCTGTTGAATGCCGGGTAAACACTCTCAATTTAACCCATGCAATCTCATGCATACAGGTGCCAGGTAATGATATTTAAAAATATCATTACCCTCAGAATTACATGCCTCTCATTATTGGTCCCTGGGAAAAATACAAGCAGTGTCTGAGTCGGACACTGTTGGGCCGCTTCTGTAGGCTGTCTAGTGATTAATGGCTCGAAACAGCCGAGGATCCGAATGTTCACTGCTGACGATGTGCCCCAGTGTACACCCGGTTCGCTGAACCAAGTGGTGTCGGACCACGATAATGAAAGGCATGGGCCAGTTTAACCTGACTTCCCTGTACAAGCCTAGCCAGCATAGCAGTTCATACTTCAAATTCTGCAGCCTAGCCTCTGCCAGCCAAACATATATATCCACCAGCCCTACACTCAAACCTAACCCTAAAGTCCAAAACGGGCACAAACCCCCACAAACCCAGGCAAATTCCAAAAGGGGCACAGACCCCCGGAGAGCCTAGGCAACTTCCAAAAGGGGCAAACACCCCCACAAACGCTAGGCACTTCCCGATTAACCCTTGCTAAACCCCCACAAACCAGATATCCTATGTCGAGAGGGGCAAGATTCAACAAAGGCAAGTGTGGGACCTGGTTAATGAAGGCGTGGTCCAGATCAAAGTGGTAGGGTGACGTGAAACGGAATCTCAAGTGAGGAGATCAAAAATCACAAGAGGGCCTTTTAGCCCACTGCCCGCATAATTTCAACCTAACACAATGACAGTTTGGCTCTGTACAACATTTCCACCTGCAGATGTCCTGCGGCAAGGACTGATCCCTTGTTGACAACACTCCCACCTGGTGGTGTCCTGCCGCAATGACAGCTCGTCCGTAGACAAGACTCCCACCTGGTTGTGTCCTGTCATAACGACAGATCAGATGTGGACAATACAACCACCTGCTGGTGTCCTGCCGCCATGACAGATGAGATGTGGAGAATACTCCCACCTGTTGGTGACCTGCCACAATGCCAGTTCGTCCGTAGCCAATACTCCCTCCTGGTGGTGCAATGTCATAACGACAGATCAGATGTGGACAATACACCCACCTGGTGGTGTCCTGTCATAACAACAGTTCAGATGTGTACAACACTCCCACCTGCTGGTGTCCTGCCGCCATGACAGATGAGATGTGGAGAATACTCCCACCTGGTGGTGACCTGCCACAATGCCAATTTGTCCGCAGACAATACGCCCACTAGGTGGTGCCCTGTCATAACGACAGATCAGATGTGGACAATACTCCCACCTGGTGGTGTCCTGTCATAATGATAGATCAGATGTGTACAGCACTACCACCTGCTGGTGTCCTGCCGCCATGACAAATCAGATGTGGACAACACTCCCACCTGGTGGTGTCCTGTGACAAAGAAGGATTAGGTGAAGACAGAAATCCCATCTGGTGGTGACCTGTCGGTATGACAGTTTTGCAACAAAATCCTAACTCTTACCCTCATGCGAGCCTATCCACCATAGCAGTTCATACATCACTGCTCAAAACTCGACAGCCTTACCTGTGACTGCCACATATGTACATCCACCAGCTCAGCACTCAAATCAAATCCTAAAGTGCAAAGGGGGCACACACCCCTACAAACCCTAGGCAAATTCCAAAAGGGACACACAGCCCCACAAACAGCCCCGATTAACCCTTGCTAATCCCCAACGATCCGGAGAGGGCAAGATTCAAGAAAGCCAAGTGTGGGACCTGTTTAATGAGGGCGTGGGCCAGATCAAAGTGGCAGGGCCAGGTGAAACGGAATCTCAAGTGAGGAGATAAGAAATCACAAGACCACTGCCCGCATAATCTCAACCTAACCCTAATGTGATTAAAGGCCCGAAACAGCCGAGGATCCGAATGATCACTACTGACGATGTGCCCCAGTGCACACCCGGTTCGCTGAACCAAGTGGTGTCGGAGCACGATAATGAAAGGCATAGGCCAGATTAACCTGACTTCCCTGTACAAGCCAAGCCGGCATAGCAGCTCATACTTCAAATTGTGCAGCCTAACCTCTGCCAGCCAAACATATACATCCACCAGCCCTACACTGAAACCTAATCCTAAAGTCCAAAAGGGGCACACACCCCCACAAACCCTAGGCAAATTCCAAAAGGGGCACACACCCCCACAAACCCTAGGAACTCCCCGATTAACCCTTGCTAAACCCCCACAAACCGGATGTCCTATGTCGAGAGGGGCAAGATTCAACAAAGGCAAAGGGACCTGGTTAATGAAGGCGCGGGCCAGATCAAAGTGGCAGGGTCACGTGAAACGGAATCTCAAGTGAGGTGACCAAAAATCACAAGAGGGCTTTTTAGCCCACTGCCCGCATAATCTCAACCTAACCTATCAGTGAGACGCTCTTCATTCTCCCGGCCCACGAAAGGCCAATAAGAAAGCCAAGATACACACAAGGTGAGAGAGAACCAGTAAGTTAAAGCCTGGATGGGGATTACAGACAGGTCAGTGATAAACTCAGGTACAGCTCTGCTGAATGCCCAGTAAATACTCGCAATTTAACCCATGCAATCCCAGGCATTCAGGTGCCAGGTATGGATATTTAAAAATATCATTACGCTCAGAATTACATGCCTCCCATTATAGGTCCCTGGGAAAAATACAAGCAGTGTCTGAGTCGGACACTGTTGGGCCGCATCTGTAGGCTGTCTAGTGATTAAAGGCCCGAAACAGCCGAGGATCCGAATGTTCACTACTGACGATGTGTCCCAGTGCACACCCGGTTCGCTGAACCAAGTGGTGTCGGACCATGATAATGAAAGGCATAGGCCAGATGAACCTGACTTCCCTGTACAAGCCGAGCTGGCATAGCAACTCATACTTCAAATTCTGCAGCCTAACCTCTGCCAGCCACACATATAAATCCAGCAGCCCTACACTCAAACCTAATCCTAAAGTCCAAAAGGGGCACACACCCCCACAATCCCTAGGCAAATTCCAAAATGGGCACACACCCCGACAAATCCTAGGCAAATTCCAAAAGGGGCACACACCCCGACAAACCCTGGGCAAATTCCAAAATGGGCACACACCCCGACAAACCCTAGGCACTCCCCGATCTCATACTTCAAATTCTGCAGGCTAACCTCTGCCAGCCAAACATATACATCCACCAGCCCTACACTCAAACCTAATCCTAAAGTCCAAAAGGGGCACACACCCCCACAAACCCTAGGCAAATACTAAAAGGGGCACACACCCCCACAAATGCTAGGCAACTTCCAAAAGGGGCTCACACCCCCACAAACCCTAGGCACTCCCCGATTAACCCTTGCTAAACCCCCACAAACCGGATATCCGATGTCGAGAGGGGCAAGATTCAACAAAGGCAAGTGTGGGACCTGGTTAATGAAGGCGTGGGCCAGATCAAAGTGGCAGGGTGACGTGAAACGGAATCTCAAGTGAGGAGATCAAAAATCACAAGAGGGCTTTTTAGCCCACTGCCCGCATAATCTCAACCTAACCCTAATGTGGGGTCTGACTTTTGTACCGACTGCAAAACTCCATAAGGAGCAGATTGAGAGGGACATGAATAAGTTCTATAGGGGACTGGCACTCACCGACTATTTCGGTGAGTCAGAAAGTACAAAGACCCCTTTCACCCCTCCCTCAGACTGGATGCCCAAGAGAAGGTATAGGTCCGAAGCTATTCTAGAATTTAAGAGCACACTGGGTGAGATTATAGAGAGGGAGAGGGAAGTACAGGATAAGCCCAATCTAACTAGGAAGGAGAGAGAAGCCCTAAACGAACTGAGGCAAAACATGGACATTGTTATCAAACCAGCAGATAAGGGGAGCAGCATAGTTATCATGGACAAACAACAATACCTATTTGAGGCACACAGACAATTAAACAACACGGAGCACTACACGAAACTAAAGGAGCCCATATACTGGGAAACACACACAGAAATTAGGAACATTTTGCGAGAACTGAAAAGGGCTCGGTACCTCAAAGGGATGCAAGTGGAATACCTGACAGGGACACAGCCACGAGCAAGACAGTTTTATATCCTTCCCAAAATACACAAGAACCCAGACTCATGGACTGTTCCGGGAGAAATCCCACCCGGCAGACCCATCGTGTCAGACTGCAGCATTGAGTCATACAGGATAGCGGAGTTCATTGATGCCAGCCTTAACCCACTCTCGCAGAAACACCCCAGCTACATCAAGGACACATATCACTTTGTCCAGACAGTCAATTCCATGTCAGTGCCCCCTGAGGCCATACTCTTCACCATGGACGTTGAAAGCCTGTACACCAATATTGAAACGGACAGGGGCATGGAGGCAGTGAGGGATGTCCTACGGAAGAACCCCCAGCCAGGGAGATCAGACGAGGCCTTGCTAGAACTCCTCCACCTCAGCCTGACTAAAAATGACTTTGAATTCGATGGTAAATTCTACCTACAGGTCAAGGGCACAGCGATGGGAAAGAAGTTTGCTCCAGCCTATGCCAATATATACATGGCTAGGTGGGAGGAAACAGTCTATCCAAAGTGTCCTAAAAAACCCATGTGTCTCTACCGATACCTGGATGACATCTGGGGAGTGTGGACACACTCAGAGGGGGAGCTAGAGGAATTTATTCAAATCCATCCATTAAGGTTAAAGCCACAACCAATAGAGAGAAGATTGACTTCCTGGACACTACAGTATTTAAATTAGCACCAGAAAATGGCAATCAGAAACTAGCTACCAAGGTATTCTTTAAAACCACGGACACACACACACTCCTACACACAGGGAGCCACCATCCTAAACACACCTTCAGAGGCATTGTCAAGGGACAGCTGACCCGGTTTCACCGCATTTGCACGAGGGAGGAGGACTTCTAGCAGGCCACAACCATCCTCTTCTCTGCACTTAGACACAGAGGCTACAGCAGAAGGAGACTTAGGCATATTAAATCTGACTTTCTGAAAAGTATCACAAATCCCCGACCACAGAACATCACAACACGGAAGCTACCCTTAATAACGGGATACAGTGGTATGGCAGTGAATATTCACAGGACGGTCAAAACACGCTTTGAGGAACTGAAAGCGGAAGCGGGGACACTGGGACAATACACCATTGTCTCAGCCTACAAAAGGGGTAGGAATCTGAAAGACATACTAGTCAGTACCAAAGTACGAGCAGCGCCAAACTGTGAGTTGGGAAATTGCAGGGCATGCATATACCTGAGAATTTCAAAAAGCATACACAACAGAGCCACAGGAAAGTGGGCCGAGATAGAGCAGAGGATAACCTGTGAACAAAAGAATGTAGTATATGCAATCCAGTGCACACTATGCCATATTATATACGTAGGGGAAACGGGCAACAGCCTGAGAACCAGACTCACGGGACACCTCAGTAACATCAGAATGGGTATCCAAAACAGACCGGTTAGCAGACACTTCCAGGAACATGGGGGGTACTTCTTAAAAATATTAGGCCTGGAAACTAACATAAACTGGAGATACGCCCAAAGAAAAAGAGCAGAGAGGAGATGGATTGAAACACTGCAGACTTATACTCCACACAGCCTGAACGAGGCCTAAAGAGCTAGGCTGTCCTGGAATTAAACCCTTAGAAATAGCATGACCCGCACAATTACATGCCTTTCATTATCTGGTCCAAGGGTAATACACACGCCAAGCTTGATCACCTTGGCGGAGCCGTCTCAGGGAGGGTGTCTAATGTAAAGGCCCGAAACACCTGACGATCCGAGAGTGCATTACTGACGATGTGTCCCAGGACACGATAATGAAAGGCATTGACCAGATTAGCCTGACTTCCCCATACAAGCCTAGCTGGCATAGCAGCTCATATTTCAAACTCTGCAGCCTAAAACCTTCCAACCAAACACAAACATCCACCAGCCCTACACTCAGACCTAATCCTAAGGTCCAAAAGGGGCACACACCCCCACAAACACTAGGCACTTCCCGATCAACCCTGGCTTCAGCCCCAGAAACCCTCACACCCTGATTAACCCTTTCTAAACCCCACAAACCTGATATATATATATTTATATATACACATCCACCAGCCCAACACTCAAAGCTAACCCTCTTGTCCAAAAGGGGCACACACCCCCACAAACCCTAAACACTTCCCAACTAGCCCTGGCTCCAGCCCCACAAACCCTAAGCACACCCTGATTGACCCCTGCTAAATCCCCACATACCCGATATATACCTCCACCAGCCCAGCACACAAACCTAATCCTAAAGTCCAAAAGGGACACACACCCCCATAAACCCTAGGCACTCCCCGATTAACCCAGGCTTTGGCCCCACAAACCCTAAACACACCCCTATTAAACCTTGCTAAACCCCCACAAACTGGATATCCTATATCGAGGGGAACAAGATTCAACAAAGGCAAGTGTTGGAGCTGGTTAATGAAAGCATGGGCCAGATCAAAGTGGCAGGGTCACATGAAACTGAATCTCAAGTGGCGAGATCAAAAATCACAAGGGGGCTAATTAGCCCACTGCCCGCATAATTGCTACCTAACCCTAATGCGATTAAAGGCCCGAAACAGCTGAGGATCCGAATGTTCACTACTGACGATGTGCCCCAGTGCACACCCGGTTCGCTGAACCAAGTGGTGTCGGACCACAATAATGAACGGCATGGCCCAGATTAACCTGACTTCCCTGTACAAGCCTAGCCGGCATAGCAGCTCATACTTCAATTTCTGCAGCCTAAACTCTGCCAGCCAAGCATATACATCCACCAGCCCTACACTCAAACCTAATCCTAAAGTCTAAAGGGGCACACACCCCCACAAACCCTAGGCAAATTACAAAAGGGGCACACACCCCCACAAACACTAGGCAACTTCCAAAAGGGGCACACACCCCCACAAACCCTAGGCACTCCCCGATTAACCCTTGCTAAACCCCCACAAACCGGATATCCTATGTCGAGAGGGGCAAGATTCAACAAAGGCAAGTGTGGGACCTGGTTAATGAAGGCGTGGGCCAGATCAAAGTGGCAGGGTGACGTGAAACGGAATCTCAAGTGAGGAGATCAAAAATCATAAGAGGGCTTTTTAGCCCACTGCCCGCATAATCTCAACCTAACACAATGACAGTTTGGCTCTGTACAACATTTCCACCTGCAGATGTCCTGCGGCAAGGACTGATCCCTTGTTGACAATGCACCCACCTGGTGGTGTCCTGTCATAATGACAGATCAGATGTGTACAACACTCCCACCTACTGGTGTCCTGCCACCATGACAGATCAGATGTGGACAATACTCCCAGCTGATGGTGTCTTGTCATAACGACAGATCAGATGTGTACAACACTACCACAAGCTGGTGTCCTGCAACCATGACAGATCAGATGTGGAGAATACTCCCACCTGGTGGTGTCCTGCCACAATGACAGTTCGTCTGTAGACAGTACTCCCACCGGGTGGTGTCCTGTCATAACGACAGATCAGATGTGGACAATACACCCACCTGGTGGTGTCCTGTCATAACGACAGTTCAGATGTGTACAACACTCCCACCTGCTGGTGTCCTGCCGCCATGACTGATCAGATGTGGAGAATACTCCCACCTGGTGGTGTCCTGCCACAACGACAGTTCGTCTGTAGACAATACTCCCACCGGGTGGTGTCCTGTCATAACAACAGATCAGTTGTGTACAACACTCCCACCTGCTGGTGTCCTGCTGCCATGACAGATGAGATGTGGAGAATACTCCCACCTGGTGGCGTCCTGCTACAATGACAGTTCGTCTGTAGACAATACTCCCACCTGGTGGTGCCCAATCATAACGACAGATCAGATGTGGACAATACTCCCTGCGGGTGGTGTAATGTCATAATGATAGATCAGATGTGGACAACACTCCCACCTGGTGGTGTCCTGTCACAATGAAGGATTAGGTGATGACAGAAATCCCACCTGGTGGTGACCTGTCAGTATGACAGTTTTGCAACAAAATCCTAACCGTTACCCTCATGCGAGCCTATCCGCCATAGCAGTTCATACATCACTGCTCAAAACTCGACAGCCTTACCTGTGACTGCCACATATATACATCCACCGGCTCAACACTCGAACCAAATCCTAAAGTGCAAAAGGGGCACACAGCCCCACAAACCCTAGGCAAATTCCAAAAGGGGCACACACCACCACAAACGCTAGGCAACTTCCAAAAGGGGCACACACCCACACAAACCCTAGGCACTCCCCGATTAACCCTTGCTAAACCCCCACAAACCGGATATACTATGTCGAGAGGGGCAATATTCAACAAAGACAAGTGTGGGACCTGGTTATTGAAGGCGTGGGCCAGATCAAAGTGGCAGGGTCACGTGAAACGGAATCTCAAGTGAGGAGATCAGAAATCACAAGAAGGCTTTTTAGCCCACTGCCCGCATAATCTCAACCTAACCCTAATGCGATTAAAAGCCCGAAACAGCCGAGGATCCGAAAGTTCACTACTGACGATGTGCCCCAGTGCACACCCGGTTCGCTGAACCAAATGGTGTCGGACCACGATAATGAAAGGCATGGGCCAGATTAAACTGACTTCCTTGTACAAGCCGAGCTGGCAGAGCAGCTCATACTTCAAATGCTGCAGCCTAACCTCTGCCAGCCAAACATATACATCCACCAGCCCTACACTCAAACCTAATCCTAAAGTCCAAAAGGGGCACACACCCCCACAAACCCTAGGCAAATTCCAAAAGGGGCACACACCCCCACAAACCCTAGGCAACTTCCAAAAGGGGCACACACCCCCACAAACCCTAGGCACTCCCCGATTAACCCTTGCTAAACCCCCACAAACTGGATATCCTATGTTGAGAGGGGCAAGATTCAACAAAGGCAAGTGTGGGTCCTGGTTAATGAAGGAGTGGGCCGGATCAAAGTGGCAGGGTCACGTGAAACTGAATCTCAAGTGGTGAGATCAAAAATCAGAAGGGGGCTAATTAGCCCACTGCCCACACAATCGCTACCTAACCCTAACCACAACCCTAATACAAGCCTAGCTGGCATAGCAGCTCATATCTCAAACTCTCCCAACCAAACATAAACATCCACCAGCCCTACACACAAACCTAATCCTAAAGTCCAAAAGGGGCACACACCCCCACAAACCCTAAGCACACCCCGATTAACCCCTACTAGACTCCCACAAACCGAATCAAACATATACATCCACCAGCCCAACACTCAAACCTAACCCTAAAGTCCAAAAGGGGCACACACCCCCACAAACCTTAAACACTTCCCGACTAGCCCTGGCTCCAGCCCCACAAACCCTAAACACACCCTGATTGACCCCTGCTAAACCCCCACATGCCCGACATATACCTCCACCAGCCCAGCACACAAACCTAATCCTAAAGTCCAAAAGGGACACACACCCTCACAAACCCTAGGCACTCCCCGATTAACCCTGGCTTTGGACCCACAAACCAAAAACACACCCCTATTAAACCTTGCTAAACCCCCACAAACTGAATATCCTATATCAAGGGGAACAAGATTCAACAAAGGCAAGTGTTGGACCTGGTTAATGAAAGCGTGGGCCAGATCAAAGTGGCAGGGTCATGTGAAACTGAATCTCAAGTGGCGAGATCAAAAATCACAGGGGGGCTAATTAGCCCACTGCCCGCATAATCCCCACCTAACCTTTCAGTGACACGCTCTTCATTCTCCCGGCCGAAGAAAGGCAAATAAGAAAACCCAGATTTTTTAACCCAAAAATTGACACAGAACTCGGAGATTAAGACTTATTCTCCGCATGGCCTGAACGAGGCCTAAAAAGCTAGGCTGCCCTGGAATTAAACCCTTAGAAATAGCATGACCCGCACAATTACATGCCTTTCATTATCTGGTCCAGGGGTAATACACACGCCAAGCTTGATCACCTTGGCGGAGCCGTCTCGGGGAGGGTGTCTAATGTAAAGGCCCAAAACACCTGACGATCCGAGAGTGCATTACTGACGATGTGTCCCAGGACACGATAATGAAAGGCATCGGCCAGATTAACCTGACTTCCCCATACAAGCCTAGCTGGCATAGCAGCTCATATCTCAAACTCTGCAGCCTAAACCCTCCCAACCAAACATAAACATCCACCAGCCCTACACACAAACCTAACCCTAAGGACCAAAAGGGGCACACACCCCCACAAACCCTAAGCACCCACTAGCCCTACACATAAACCTAATCCTAAAGTCCAAAGGGGGCACACACACCCACAAAAACCTAAGCACACCCCGATTAACCCCTACTAGACTCCCACAAACCGGATCAAACATATACATCCACCAGCCCTACACTCAAACCTAATCCTAAAGTCCAAAAGGAGCACACACCCCCACAACCCCTAGGCACTTCCCGATCAACCCTGACTTCAGCCCCAGAAACCCTAAGCACACCCCGATTAACCCTTTCTAAACCCCATAAACCCGATATATATACATCCACCAGCCCAACACTCAAACCTAACCATAAAGTCCAAAAGGGGCACACACCCCCACAAACCCTAGGCACTCCCCGATTAGCCCTGACTTTGGCCCCACAAACCCTAAACACATCCCTATTAAACTTTGCTAAACCCCCACAAACTGGATATCCTATGTCAAGGGGAACAAGATTCAACAAAGGCAAGTATTGGACCTGGTTAATGAAAGCATGGGCAAGATCAAAGTGGCAGGGTCACGTGAAACTGAATCTCAAGTGGCGAGATCAAAAATCACAGGGGGGCTAATTAGCCCACTGCCCGCATAATCCCCACCTAACCCTAACCCTAACCCTAATGCGACGGAAATTAGGCCAAAAGGGGCACACACCCCCACAAACCCTAGGCAACTTCCCGATTAGCCCTGGTTTCAGCCCCACAAACCCTAAGCACACCCCGATTAACCCTTGCTAAAACCCCACAAACCCAATATATACATCCACCAGCCCAACACTCAAACCTAATCCTGAAGTCCAAAAGGGACACACCCCCCCACAAACCCTAGGCACTTCCCGATTAACACTTGTTAAACCCCCACAAACCGTATATCCTATGTCAAGAGGGGCAAGATTCAACAAAGGCAAGTGTTGGAGCTGGTTAATGTAGGCGTGGGCCAGATCAAAATGGCAGGGTCGCATGAAACTGAATCTCAAGTGACGAGATCAAAAAGCACAAGAGGGCTGATTCGCCCACTGCCCGCATAATCTCAACTGAACTCAAAACTAATCCGAAAGTCCAGAAGGGATACACACCCCCACAAACCCTAGGCACTCCCCGATTAACCCTGGCTTCAGCCCCACAAACCCAAAGCACACCCTGATAAACCCTGGCTAAACCCGCACAAGCCTGATGTCCTCTGTCAGGAGGGGCAAAATTCAACAAATCAAGTATTGGACCTCGTTAATGAAGGCGTACTCCAGTTCAAAGTGGCAGGGTCGCGTGAAACTGAATCTCAAGTGACGAGATCAAAAAGCACAAGGGGGCTGATTCACCCACTGCCCTCATAATCTCAACCTAACCTTACAGTGACACGCTCTTCATTCTCCTGGCCCACAGAAGTCCAATAAGAAAGCCCAGATACACACAAGGCGAGAGAGAACCAGTAAATTAAACCCCGGATAGGGACGACAGACAGGTCAGTGCTGTGCTCGGGTACAGCTCTGCTGAATACCTAGTGGACACTCTCAATTTGACCCATGCAATTCCAGGCATACAGATGCCAGGTAATGATGTTTTTTAAAAAGTATCATTACCCTCAGAAATACCTGCCTCTCATTATCTTGGTTCCTGGGAAAAACACAAGCAGTGTCTGAGCCGGACACTGTTGGGCCACCTCGGGGAGTATATATAGTGATTAATGGCCCAAAACACCTGACGATCCGAGGATGCATTACTGACGATGTGTCCCACTGCACACCCGGTTCGTTGAACCAAGTGGTGTTGGACCACGATAATGAAAGGCATGGGCCAGATTAATCTGGCTTCACCATATAAGCCTATCTGCCATAGCAGTTTATACATCACTACTCAAAACTCTGCAGCCCAGCCTCTCCCAACCAAACATATACATCCACCAGCCCAAAACTCAAACCTAATCCTAAAGTCCAAAAGGGGCACCCCCCCCCCCCGCAAACCCTAGGCACTTCCCGATTAATCCTGGCTTCAGCCCCACAAGCCCTAAGTATACCCCGATTAACCCATGCTGAACTCCCACAAACCGGATAACCTATGTCAAGAGGGGCAAGATTCAACAAAGGCAAGTGTTGGACCTGGTTAATGAAGGCGTGGGCCAGATCAAAGTGGCAGGGTCGCGTGAAACTGAATCTCAAGTGACGAGATCAAAAAGAACAAGAGGGCTGATTCGCCCACTGCCCGCATACCCTCAACCTAACCCTAACGCGATGTGGACAACACTGCCACCTGATGGTATCCTGTCGCAATGACAGTTCAACTGTTGATAATAGTCCCACCTGGTGGTGTCCTCCCACAACGGCAGGTCCCCTGTGAATAACAGTCCCACCTGGTGGTGTTCTGCCGCAAAGATAGATCAAATGTTGTCAATACTCCCACCTGGTCGTGTCCTGCCGTAACAACAGATCAGATGTGGGACAGCACTCCCACCTGGTGGTGTCCTGCCACAATGACATGTGTTCTGTGTATAACATGTTCCCCTGGTAGTGTCCTGCCGCAGTATCAGTTTTGGTGTGGACAGCACTCCCACCTGCTGGTGTCCTGCCGCAAGGACAGATCAGATGTGGACAACACTCCCACCTGGTGTTACCTTGCCGCAATGACAGGACCGCCGTGGACAACATTTCAACTGGTGGTGTCCTGCCGTAATGACAATCCGTCTGTGGACAACACTCCCACCTGGTAGTGTTCTGCTGTAATGACAGCTCCAGTGTGGACATGACTCCCACCTGGTGGTGACCTGTTGCAATGACAGTTCTGCTGTCCACAACACTCCGACCTGGTGGTATTCTGCCGTATTGAAAAGCCCCCTGTGTACAACACTCCCACCTGCTGGTGTCCTGCCGCAAGGACTGATCTGTTGTAAACAATACTCCCATCTTCTGATGTCCTGCCGCAATGATAGATTAGATGTGGACAACGCTCCCTGCTAGTGGTGCCTTACTGCAATGATAGTTCCACTGCGGACAACACTCCCATCTGGTGGTGTCCTGTCGCAAGGAAGGGTCAAGTGAGGACAGAACTCCCACCTGGTGGTGACTTGTTGCAATGACAGTTCCGCAACCTAACCCTAGCCCTAACCCTAACCCACGCCACCCCACAAACATTCTCAGTCCCACCGTTCACCTTAACCCTAACTTCCTATGGACCGCGCACCCCAACTAAATCAAACAGCACCCCAAATAACACAAGCCAGTCCCCAAAAATGACAGCCCCACCTCCCAGCCATACCCCTAATCCTAACACCCCTAACCCTCCTACAGTCTCCCATATATCTGAACCCTCTTCCCAACATGGAGCCAAGTTGACCCCACATCACCAGTATCATGCCACCCCACAAACAATCCCAATCCTACCATTTACCCTAACCCTAACTTCCAATGAACCGCGCACCCCAACTAAACTGGACAGCACCCCAAATAACCAAACCACACCACACAAAAGGGCTTACATAACGGTCCTTTACCCTATCTCTAAACCTAACATCTCCAACCTTGCTACACACCCCCATAAACCCAAGCCATCAAAGAGACAGGTTCACTCAATATCACCAGCAGTTCGGCTCCTAGTCCAGTTCTCCTCACTATGGCAATGGGAACCACCCCTCCCCCCTGCACTGGCATTTGCCACCCTACCCCAGATCCCTTCACCAGGAATCGTCAGCCCCCATTACCTAACCCTGTTGTCAGGCCTGTCCCTGCCGACAACACCCTTCAATTAGCTCCTGCACAACCTCCAGATCACAGCACCCAGTCCCTACAAAAAACCCCAAATCCAAATCCGAAGCACCGTCCATAAACAATAACTTCACCATTTTAACTTGAACTTCAGAATGGAGAATAATGAGGAGGAAGATTCCAATAAAGGCAAGTCGGGGACCGAGATGATGACAATGGGGGCTAAAAACCAAGTGGCAGTGTGAAGAGAACGGCATCAAGAGAACAAGATCCACAACACTAGAGGGTTATTTTGCTCACTGCCCGCATAGTCGCATCCTAACTCTTACCCTAAACCTAACCCTAACCCTTTTGTCGGCCACGATAATGAAAGGCATGGGCCAGATTAACCTGGCCTCACTGTATGAGCCTATCCGCCATAGCACCTCATAGATCACCACTCAAAACTCCGCAGCCTTACCTCTCCTAGACAAACATGTATATCCACCAGCCCAACATCCAAACCTAATCCTAAGGTCCAAAAGGGGAATACACCCCCGGAAACCCTAGGCATGTTCCGATTAACCCGGGCCTCAGCCCCATAGACATTAAGCACAACCCGATTAACCCTGGCCAAACCCCCACAAACTGAATGTCCTGTGTCAGGAGGGGCAAGATCCAACAAATGCAAGTGTTGGAACTGTTCAATGAAGGCGTGGTCCAGATCAAATTGGCAGGGTCGTGTGAAACTGAATCTCAAGTGACGAGATCAAAAAGCACAAGAGGGCTGATTCGTCTACTGCCCGAATACTCTCAACCTAACCTTACAGTGTCACGCTCTTCACTCTCCTGATCCATGAAATGCCAAAAAAAAAAAGCCCAGATACCCACAAGGCGAGAGAGAACCTGTAAATTAAACCCAGGATTGTGCTACAGAAAACAAGTAAGTACTAATCTTAGGTGCAGTTATACTGAAAGCCCAGGAAACACTGTCCATTTAACCCATGCAATCCCAGACATACAGATGCCAGGTAATGATGTTTAAAAATATCATTATCCTCAGAATTACATGCCTCTTATTATTCTGGTCCATGGGAAAAACACAAACTGGGTCTGAGCAGCCCTGACTGGGCCACCTCGGGGTGACGGTCTAATGATTAAAGGTCCAAAACGCCTGATGATCCGAGGATGCATTACTGACGATGTGTCCCAGTGCACACCCAGTTCATTGAATCAAGTGGTGTCGGACCACAATAATAAAAGGCATGGGCCAGATTAACCTGGCTTCACCACATGAGCCTATCCGCCATAGCACCTCATACCTCACCACTCAATATTCCGCAGCCTTACCCCTTCCAGCCACACATATGCATCTACCAGCCCAGCATTCAAACCTAATTCTAAAGTCCATAAGGGTCACACACCCCCAAAAACCCTTGGCACATCCGGATTAACCCTGGCCACACCCGCACAAACCCTAGGCACACACCGATTAACCCTGGCCAAACCCCCACAAATTCAATGTCCTATGTCAGCAGGGGCGAGATCCAACAAAGGGAAGTGTGGGACCTGGTTAATGAAGGCGTGGTCCAGATCAAAGTGGCAGGGTTACGTTTAACTGAATCTCAAGTGACAAGATCAAAAAGCACAAGAGGGCTGATTCATCCACTGCCCGAATACTCTCAACCTAATCCTAATTCCCAGTAAACATTGTCATTTTAACCTATGCAATCCCAGGCATAGAGATCCCAGATAATGATGTTTAGAAATACCATTACCCTCAGAATTACATGCCTCTCATTATTCTGTTCCATGAGAAAAACACAAACATGGTGTGATCAACCCTGGCTGGGTCAAGCGGGGAGGATGTCTAATGATTAAAAACCCGAAACACACAATGATCTGAGGTTGCATTACTGATGATGTGTCCCAGTGCACACCCGGTTCATTGAACCAAAAGGTGTCCGACCATGATAATGAAAGGCATGGGCCATATTAATCTGGCTTCATCATATGAGCCTATCCGCCGTTAGCACTTCATACCTCACCACTCCAAACTCCACATCTGTACCTCTCCCAGCTAAACATATACATCCACCAGCTGAACACTCAATCCTAATCTTAAAGTCCTAGGCACATCCCAAATAACCCTGACCAAAACCCCACAAACCCAATGTCCGATGTCAGGAGGGGCAAAATCCAACAAAAGCCAGTGTTGAACCTGGTTAATGAAGGGGTGGGCCAGATCAATGTGGCAGGGTTGCGTGAAACTGAATCTCAAGTGACGAGACCAAGAAGCAGAAGAGAGCTGATTCGCCCACTGTGGTGAACTATGTGCCTGTCGGGACACGCCCCTGCTGACTGCTCCTGTGGCTCCTCCCACAGGCCCCTGTATAAAGGAGACCTGCGGCCTGACGCTCGGCCTCAGTCTCCAGGACCTTGTATGATAGACACTCACTCCTGGTTCCTTCTTCCAGTCAATAAAAGCCGATATCTCGCCTACGTCTCAGTGTGAGTTATTGATGGTGCATCACCCACTCTCCGAATAATCTCTGCCTACCTATCCCTAACCTTAACTCCATCCCTCAAATTCCACCCGGCCGACCCCATGCCTCATTCTCCACCCTCAAACTCCTCCCCTCATACTCCACCCCTGAAACTCACACCCTCAAATTCCATGCATCAAACTCCACCCCAGAAACTTCTCCTCTCAAATTCCACCCTTAAAACTCCACAACCCAAACTCCACCCCTCAAACTTTACCCCTCTTACTCCACACCTGAGGCTCCACCCCTCAAACTCCAGCTCTCAGATTTCACCCCTGAAACCACCCACCAAACTCCATGCCTCAGCTTCCACCCCTCAAACTCCACACCTCAAGCTGTCCATCTCAAAATCTACCCCTCTAACTGCATCCCTCAGTATCAACGCCTCATACTCTACTTGTCAAATTCCACACTTAAAATTCACCCCTCAATCTCCACACGTCAAATTCCACCCCTTAAACTCTGCCCTTAAACTCCAAACACCACCCCTCAAACTCCACTCCTCAAACACCACCCCTCAAACTCCACCCCTCAAACACCGTCCCTGTAAGTTTATTCACTGTTGCTTCCCCCAGGAAGGCTATCCCCCACAACAGTACTCAAACAGGAGTACTTATTGGGGTACTCTCTAGTATCTGATTCTTGCCTTTCCATCTCCTGACTGTTACCCACTTAGCTGTTTCTCAAGAACCCAGTATGACTACTTGCCTATAGCTCTTCTCTATCACCTCCTCATTCTCCTTGACCAGACGAAGGTCATCAAGCTGCAACTCGATACAACTGGCGCAGATATGGCCATTAGGGAGGCTGGGAGTCTTCTGAACTTCCCACATCTGACGCCCAATACAGAACACTGGCCCAGACATGCTTCCTGTTTCTATTCTTCACAAGAAATCAATCTTGCCTCGACGCATTATCACTGAAGCCCCGTTGAGCCAAAGCCCTCCTACTCTGTCTACCTTTACTCCATCGCCTGTTCCTCTGACGCTCACTCTATAAAGCTGTCTCCTTTTAAACTCTTCTTGCTGGTCTAACTCGTTGTCATCCATGTACTTGCACAATCATCCCTCGATCCTTCAAGATGAGCACCAAATTTTGTGTGCATTTGCACTGAGTTAACTGTAACAGGCTATTTTAATTTTTTCCTTTTCTTTTTCCTACTAACTCTTTGATAAAGCTGACATCTGTAAATATTTTTTTCATAATTGTATGCAGTGTACGGTTTGTTTTTTCTTGCTGACAAGTAATTGCATGGGGGCAGTAGTTACACAGCATTCATACAGATTGGGGTTTGAGTGGGCGAGACATCCCAACCTGAGTTTGGTGGGACCCAAGTCATATCGGCCCCAGATGTTCAGAGTCTAAGAACAGTGGTTTTCGCACTGCTGAGTCCGGTGGTTGTCAGCAAGGGGCTAACGAGCTGCATCTCTAGAGACACCTGGTAAAAACAGGGGTTTCGTTATGGGGGCTATCATCCGTGAATGGATTCACTAAATAATGTGCAATTGCTCTATGAATTAAGAATTTAAACTAGATTTGCAGGGAGTGGGAACTGAAGAGAAGAGGCAGAGGATGGGGTGGCAGGTGCACAAGTAGAGACAACTTATATGGAGCTTCTGAGGAAGGATAAGCAGATGATAGAACAAAGATGCACTCAGTCTGATGCTTTGAGGTGTGTCTATTTTAATGTAAGGAGTATCATGGACAAGACGGATAAACTTACAGTGTGGATCAATACAGGGAACTATGATGTTGTGGCCAATACAGAGACTTGGGTGTCTCAGGGGCAGGAATGGCTGCTAAGTATGTTGGGCTGTAGATGTTTCAAAAAGGACAGGGAGGGAGGAGGTGGGGGGATTGGCATTGCTAACCAGGGATAGTATCACGGCTAGAGAAGAGGAAGTCATGGAGGGATTGTCGACTGAATCATTGTGGGTGGAAGTCAGAAACAGAAAGGGGGCAATATCTCTACTGGGTGCTTTTTATAGACCACCAATAGTACCAGAGACATCGAGGGACAGATAGGGAGGCAGATTCTGAAATGGTACAAGAATAAAAGGGTGTTGTGATGGGTGATTTTAACTTTCCTAATATTGACTGGCATCTCCTTAGAGCTAGGGGTTTAGATGGGATGGAATTTGTTAGGTGTGTTTAGGAAATTTCCTGATGCAATATGTAGATAAGACAACTAGAGGAGAGGCTGGTTTTGGAAAATGAACCTGGTTAGAGGAGTTAGATCTTTTAGTGGGAGAGCATTTTAGAGGTAGTGATCACAACTCTTATCTCCTTTACCATAGTGCTGGAAAGGGCTAGGAGCAGACAATTTGGGAACACATTTAATTGGGGTAGGGGGAATATTATGCTATTAGGCCAGAACTTGGGAGCAGATTTTCTCCGGGGAATGCACGGCAGAAATGTTTAGGGAACACTTGCATGGTTTTCTGCATAGGTATGTTCCATTGAGGGTGCAAAAGGATGGTAAGGTAAAAGTGGTGTAAACTTCTTTCAATCTACCCGATGCAAAGATACCACGTACTAAGGTAAAAGTAACTTAACTCTTTATTAGCAAGTTACTTGAGAGAACCCTCCTTAAGCACTCTCTTGCGGAGGCTGCTTCGAGGGTCTCTCCCTCCTGAAGCAAATACAGTTCTTCTTATATACATGCAATCACGTACACAGATATATGTGGGTTCACCCTCTTAGTTTCTGTACAGATGAGTATTGTTAACTGTATCAGTCATAAATTGTTCATATAACAGTTTTAATTGCTACTATGTCTGGATACAGACAGGCACAGGCTTACCATCCAAAGCCTCCTGCCCTTGAAAATAGCCACTCTTTTTTATGCTTATCTTGCAGGTGCCATAAGGAATACAAGGCAAAATAGATTTCTCACATCAATTAATTAAGCAATGATACAAGTTACTCTAAGCAAAATGGAAGTTAAGCACAGATCGCATACCAAGGATGATGCCACTCGCTCAGTTTATCTTATGAGAATGCATTTGTGCGTCTATACTCTTTTTCTCAAGTTCAGCTTATCTTATGAGAAAGCATTTGAGCTTTGATAGTTTTTTCTCAAGCTCTTAGCTGCAATGACCTTTACAAAAAATAGCCAGGGTCAACAAGCAGCCTACGAGATGCTAACTTCTTAATATTGCATTCCCTCCTTTTATCATTTTATGATAATACATTCAGATTGGGGCCGATAATGAATTTCTTAGCTCATGCAAATACAACTTGCAACATGTATTAATACAAACTAGAAACACACACATAGTAATAAGAGCGATCATGACTGTAATAAGGCCATGTAGCAAATAGGAACCCCAGGAACCTACTAGTAGCCAACTTAACTACCCATCCCCTGGTTTGGGACCTTGCATGAAATCATCTAATTGTTTCTTGATAGACTGAATAGCATGTATTATATTATATGATTCATCTGTGATGTGGGTGATACGTTTGTCCCCTACTAAAGCACATACTCCTCCTTGCTGAGCCAAATGGTAATCTACAGCATACCGGGTCTGTTAGGCGTACAGTTGCAACTCTGCCAAATCTTTATTTATGGCCTCCAGTCCTTCCATAGTACTGTTTCCCAGCACAAATAAGGTAGTACCAATTTTTTGCAGCTATGGTCTCTGCCAAGCCCCCCCCCCCCCAGAGAGAGTATACTCAGAATCCCATAGCCTAAAGAGGAGCCCAGCATGACTGGATCCTTCCAGTCTGCACAGAACTCCTTACTTACTGATCGGGCCACGAGTCTTCGTTTGACATGAACCTTCTAGGGGCAGGGGACCTTGACCAGCCCAATCATTCCCACCGCAAACAAGGCTGGCAGAGTGGATGTGGCAGTGGTAAAAGTCCCATTAAGAAGGGACTTAGCCCAGTAGCATTTTTGGGTAGACTTACCTGCTCCCGTCATCTGTTTTTTGTGCCAGTTACTGATTCCTTCATATGGATTAAAATCTGAAGTGTTATATGGGGTATCAGGGAACCTGTAGTAACATGTGTCCTGTTACACTTCCCACAGACCCTCTGTGGTCCCATGGTCATGTTAACACACTGTTGTTTTGCACATGTGCAACTAAGCTATCCTCCATGTATTCTGCATTTCGGCATATGCAATGAGTGATTGCGCAAGAGGTATTGTTAGGAACTAGACCTACTACACAGCCCCAGCCTTCTTCTCCAAAACAGTAAAGGTAACTCTGTGGGTCAGAACAGTTAGCCTTTGTTCCTTTAATGGGATAAGACCCAACTAGCCACTGGACACAGTTGGGTCTTGGGGATTTTCTCCTATCATTGTTATAAGTTCTACACATTGCCCTATTGTCCCCTGCCAGAACCTGTCTGTCCTTCCTATGCAGGGGGCGTCCGAGGTATCAATGGTGTACAGACTCTTTGGGTTCCATCCCGGGGTGGCTACAAACAGGGCTTCAACTGATTTGGCAAGCGGATAACATACAGTATGATTACCATGCAGCCACATATGGGTTTTATAGACCAGATTTTCCTCTAGAGCGGTCACCATAAAGGCGACGGCAATGATAAAAAGTCCAAGTCCAACAATTATCATTTCTCTTCTGGCGGCCATCGCTTGCAATCACTCAGGTGAACCCAACGGTCGTGACCTTGTAACTTTACTGCTGTGGGTGTCTGGAGAAGTATCTGGAGAGGTCCCTTCCACCGAGGTCCAAGCTTGGGGCACTCCCAGTCCCTTATTGGTATCGTGTCTCCAATCTTTAAATCAGGCCACTCTGCCTCCAATCCTCTTTGTGGTGTGAATGCCTCCTGTACCTGTGAATGAAGAAACTTTAAAGAGGATGTCAATTGTCTGAAATACTTTCGTAACTCGCCCCCCATGATGTTGAAATCAACTTGGATGGGGGGGTTGGGTATTGGCATCCCATGGGGTTCTTCCCGGGCACCCATAAACGATCTCAGCGGCCGACACCCCGGTAGTCGAATAGGGAGTGATCCTCATGTGGTACAATGCCAATGGGAGAACCTTTAGCCAATTTAGGCCAGTTTCAGACATCAGTTTGGCCAATTTATTTTTCAAGGTGCTGTTAGTTCTTTCCACTATGCCCGCCTCCCTAGGGTGTTAGGTACAGTGGAACTGTTGCTGGATATGCAATACCTCACCCAACTCCTTATTTATCCTTCCTACAAAGTCAGGACGATTATCTGAGCTTATCTGTCAGAGTACCCCAAACCTTGGTATAATCTCTGTGAGTAGCAGTCTCACTACCGTTGAGACTTTGTTGTTGTTGGTTGGATAGGGTTCAATCCATCTACTGAACACAACTACAACTATTAAACAATACTTGTAACATTGTACACGCGGCAATTCAATAAAATCAAGCTGGATGCAGTCAAACGGACCACTTGGCAAGGGGATTTTTCCTGAGGCGCACTTTACTTTTTTTTGACATATTAAACACGACCGTATTTTTGTGCGCCGCCTCATTCAACCTAGGGTGCCACCAGGTGAGTAGAAAAATGTTACTCATTCCCTCCTTGCCAAGGTGCGTATCAGTATGTAAGCAGTCAATGAGTATTGGTAATAAAGCATCAGGTACACACACTTGGCCGACTCCCGAAGGCTTGCAGACGCAGAGGGCGAGCACCCATGCGTCTTCCATAATTGTTTTTCTGAGTCAGGGACGTTCCCCTGGAATCGATGCTCATGTCTGGGATACCCTTCGTCGTTGTGTTCGGCTTGCAGGCCAAGGCCAATTTCTCTGCCGCGGAGACAATGTGAATGGCTGTTTGTGCCGCTAATTTGGCCTCCCCGTCCGCCCGGTTGTTGCCCTGGGTGACTGCGGAGGAATCGGAGAGGTATGCTGAGCACTTAACAGTAGCCAATTGTTTTGGGAGGAGGATGGCCCTGAGAAGGTTCTGTCATACAAAGCATTCTGAATAGGGGTTCCTGTGGAAGTGAGAAATCCCCGGTGCGCCCACAGTTGGCCGAAGTCATAGGTGACACCAAATGCATAGCAGGAGTCAGTAAAAATATTGGTCACCTTATCTTTAGCCAAAGTACAAGATCTGGTTAAGGCAAAAAGTTCAGCTTTTTGGGCTGATACGGGGGGCTGCAAGGATGCGGACTGGAGCACAGCTGAGTCGTTTACAACCGCATAGCCGCTGAGGCGGGTGCCTGCTCAGAGACAGAGGAACTACCGTCAACGTAAAGGATTAAATCTGCAGACTGGAAAGCTTTATCTGAGAGATCCAGGCGGGGGGCAGTCAGAAAGTGGTTCCACATTAAACGGTTATGGGGTGGTTGCGTGAGGTCCTTGGGTGGGCTTTCTAAAAAGGTGGCGGGGTTGATGGTAGTACAGTAGGCAAAGGTGATAACTGGGTTATTAAGGAGTGCTACCTCGTACCTGTTCAATCTAGCCTGGGTGAGGTGTTGGGTTTGATTGGAGGTCAAAAGTGCAGATACAGTGTGTGAGGAATAAACAACTACAGGCTGCTGCATAGTTACGTTGGAGGCTGCAGTTACGAGAGAGTAAATGGCTGGGAGCATCTGTGAAGATGGCGGGAGACCCCTTGCCATTGGGTCTAAGCGGGTGGAGAAATATGCCACCGGTCTTTTCCTATCTCCACGGGTCTGTGTAAGGACTGCTGCAGCGCAATCTTCCAGGACATTAACGAATAACTGGAAGAGGCAGTTATAGAGGGGACGTCCCAGGGCTGGAGCACTAGCCAGCGCCTGTTTGAGTTTGTCAAAAGCATCCCTTTGTTCTTGTGTGAGTTCGGAAGATCCCGCCATCTGGCTGGACGCCAGGGGTGAGAGTTGCTTAGTTAGGAGGGCAATGTTGGGTAACCACTGTCTGCAAAAATTCACTAGACCCAAGAAGGCCCTCATACTCTTCGGTGTGGTTGGCGGTGGAGTAGCAATGATGTGTGCTGCTCGTTCAGGGGTGAGCTTTCTCTCATATGCACTCAATAGGGTGCCCAGGAATTTCACCTGACGTCGAGCACGTTTTACCTTATGAGGGGGTATTACATATCCCCAGGCGTGGAGGGCATTAAGGAGCCTGTTAGTGTGTTGCTCATTGGCGGGCTCAGAAGAGCTGACTAAGCAACGGATCATCTATGTATTGGATAATGGATGACCTCCCAGGGAGCTGCAAGTCTTTAAGTTGGTTATGTAGGATTTGAGAGAAAATGGTATTGCTGGCCTTGGAAAGTAAAGGCAAACAAATACTGGGATTCGGGGGACAGGGGAATTGCAAAAAACGCATGCTGCAGGTCAATGATATTGAAAATACATGAGTCCGCAGGGACATTACTAAGAATGATGGCGGGGTTGGGGACGACAGGATGTGAAGGTTCAACTATTTCATTTATCTTCCGTAAATCTTGCACCAGGCACCACTCCGTCTGTCCAGGTTTGGGGACGGGTAGAATATGAGAGTTACAAGGTGATTGGCAAGGGACCAAGATGCCCTGTTTGCAAAAGGAGTCTACCAGGGAAGTGACACTGTCAACAGCGTCCTTCCGAAGGGGGTATTGTGGAATGGAGGACAGCTGTACCCCCTGTTTCACCTGAATTTCACAGAGGTTAGTCCTACCTCAACCTTTGATGCGGTCCATAAGTCAGGGGCTGGCTCATCCAAGGCGAGGCGGTGAGACTGGTGACGATGGACGTAGCCTGTTACCGAAAAAGAGGGTAAGGTAATAAGTCAAAATTCCATCTGGTAACATCTGGGGAGTTCCGAGTACGCTCGGGTCTCCCTGTTCCCGCAGTCGGCAGGCTAGAAACCCTAACTCCTTTGGTTTGTGTCCCGCAGCCACTGACAAGGTGATGTGGGGGGACACAAGACCCAACTGGCTCCACATCTCAGTAGGCACCTGAACTAATAATTCTGCTCCCTCTTTACCCTTTACGTCTCCCAGGACAGTAAGGCTGACCATGCTGCCCACAAAGGGGACATACCGGGTTTCTAATTCCTGTGAGACCCCTGAGGGGGTCATACGCCAGTGTTACATGTGGGTCGGGCACCTGTAGGGGTGGGTCGAAATATCCGGGCCGAAGGTCCACAGCGCACCACTGAGGAGGATGATAGACCTAAAAAGTCCTTCTGGAGTCGGGACCGCTAATAGTAATTCCAGCATCAAGATATTTTATTTTAAGTCAGAGGGAGCACAGCAGGTCTCTCCCTGCTAGGATAACTCCGAGGTCCGGGGTTTAGACAAACTGTACTCTGTTGGCCCCCAAATTGGACTCGTAGGGGTTTCGTCAGCGGGTAGGATTTTTCTTGTCCCATGTTAAACCGCTCAGAGTCACTGAGATGTCTAACGTCCTGAAACCATGTTGATAGATGTAGGAAGATTCAAGTGTTGACGTAGTTGCTCCAGTATCGAGCATAAAAGGGACACTGTTGCTTTCCACTAATAGGTTAAATATGGGCTCTTCTTCAGGGTTATCAGTGAAGACAGGGAACATCAAGCCAGTATCTGGCTGATCAACTAGTCAGGCAGAAAACGGGCTATGGGCGGTGGATGGTTGCTGCCGACCCGAGGGCCTGGACTGTCGTTGGCCATCGGGACATTCCCTTTGCCAATGATCAGAGAAGTCACAGAGGTAGCATTCTGTAACCCTAACGTTCGCTAGGGTTGTTGTTGGGGTCCGGGCGGCGTAAGTCCATAGTTAGGGTTTCCTTTAGGCATAGGTCGACCGCGGAAATTGAGTGGTGGGCCTCCGAATTTTGAGTGACTTTATTTGTAAGGGTCATCATCATTAGTGTTGGAGTCATACTCAGTGTCCGTATTGGGGTCAACCAAGGGCCCGTCATCCACCAAAAAGTGCCGTCGCTTGCTCGAACTCTTGGTAGTATGTTTACGGGGTGGGGGGGGGGGCTCTTTTTCTGTTTCGATTGACTCGTTTTGTAACAGGGTCGCAGTACTGTTCCTGGGGTGGGATTGTTGCGTCTGTTTAAGAGGTACACGGGATTGGGGGGTATATGGGAGCGTTGGAGCGGATCATCCAATCCTCCTCAGTTTCATCTGTATCATCATTTTGAAACAACAGGGGCAAACCAGACATGTCGGGAGGTACCTCCGCTTTAACCTTATAACAATTACAGCACGGAAACAGGCCATCTGTGCCTCTAGTCTGTGCTTCTAGTCTAGACGCTTACACTCACCTAGTCCCAGTGGCCCGCACTCAGCCCATAACCCTCCATTCCTTTCCTGTCCATATACCTATCCAATTTTACTTTAAATGACAATACCGAACCTGCATCTACCACTTCTACTGGAAGCTCATTCCACTCAGGTACCACTCTCTGAGTAAAGAAATTCCCCCTCCTGTTACCCTTAAACTTTTGCCCCCTAACTCTCAAATCGTGTCCTCTTGTTTGAATCTCCCCTACTCTCAATGGAAACTCGATCTAACCCCCTCATTAGTTCAAATACCTCTATCAAGTCCCCCCTCAACCTTCTACGCTCCAAAGAATAAAGACCTAACTTGTTCAGCCTTTCCCTGTAACTTAGGTGCTGAAACCCAGGTGACATTCTGGTAAATCTTCTCTGTACTCTCTCTATTTTTTTTGATATGTTTCCTATAATTCGGTGACCAGAACTGTACACAATACTACAAATTCAGCCTTACCAGCGCCTTGTACAATTTTAACGTTACATCCCAACTCCTATACTCAATGCTCTGATTTATCAAGACCAGCGTACCAAAGTTTTTCTTCACCATCCTATGCACATGAGATTCCACCTTCAGGGAACTATGCACCTTTGTGATCACCATTTTTATTTCCCCGCTTCTCTTTCCTTTCATGTCTTTCTCCCTGTCGACATTAATCTTTTCCACCTTTCCGCAGACCCCTGTTTCCACATCACTTCTTCTGCTTTGATACATTTATTCAAATCCCAGCTGACACCTAGTGGCCATATCTCATTCCCTAGCTTTTCATTTAATGACGCCAACAGTCTGCGAAAATCATTTTCATCCCTGGGATGTTTTTACAAAGTTTAAATAAAGGCGTATTAGGTCCCGATTTATCAAGGGTTTGACTTGTTACGTACCCGTGGGTATCTTGTACTTGTCACATGACAGTGGTGTTGAAGCTATACTGGACTTAAGGTAGTGGTCTTGTGATGGTGGAGTGACGTCATTTTCCCGTCGGTAGAGGTCATGTGACAGGTTTATTTTTTACAGGGTATAAAAGGAGGACCCTCCCTGTGAGGAGGGGCAGTTCGTGGCTCGATTTGCCAGTTTGACTCCATGCTGCTGCGTGGTCCAATATTATGACGCAGTTTGGTTGAAAGGTGGAGTTTTATTTAATGCCTAAAGTTTAAAAGGTCATTGCCGGCAGTTTCTTTATAATACTGCCAGTTAAAAATCAGTGGAGAGTGAAGATCGGAGTTCGGGAGCTAAAAGATCGAGGAAAGTCATTCGGAAGGAATTCGTTGGCTGTCCCCGTGGTAACCCCTGCGAATAATAGCAGAAAGGTTTGGGTACAGTTTTGTAAAGGAAAGGTCAGTGCCTTTAAGCCGTTACATTTTCATCTTCATAAATTCTCCAGGAAAAGTATAGTTCGACTGGGAACTGCAGCAACGTGACGTGAAAGAGAATTTAAATCGTCTAAAAAGTCTCTCCTTTAATGGACTGTAAGCATTTTGAACTTTTGCAGTACTACTTTGAAGAACTGTTTTTGCAACATCGCTTTAAGAACTGTTTAAGCTTTATTCCTTCAAGAACTTTTTAAGCTGCCGCACAGCAGCTGATTTCCGGTTACTTTTGGGGTTTGTTTTTCAGTGTTTAATAAATGTTTTATTTGTTATAAAAACTCTGCCTCACTTATATATTTATTGTTGCTGAGTCCGTAACAGACCCATTTCAGAATTCAAATTATTCGCCCTTTTTAACGTAATGCCGTGTCTCTCCACACCCACTTCAGGGTCCTGACCTTCACGTGGGGGATTTCCCGTTTTACAACCGGTCTAAGGCAGGGTGTCCGAGACAGGCAATTTCAACAATATTATCCACTATACTTCAAAGTTTTGAGGACCCTAACCCCAGATACCTTAATTTCTTAAGAACCTCACCTTCTTAGTTATCGTAGTACTCGGGTAGTTTAACTGTGGTTCTTCAGAAGCTCATCAGAGAGTCACTCGTCAGACGAAAGGGTCACCAGAGTGGTCAACTAATGAGAGGGATCGAGGTAAATCTTACCTCATGGACCCATCCACCTCAGGTCGTTGCCACAGAGTTGACCACTGGCGCAGTCTTTACAGAGATACCTCGTCTTGAGCTCCTGGCTGGCTCGCCAAATTGTTGTAAACTTCTTTCGATCTGCCCGATGCAAAGACACCACGTACCAAGGCGAAAGTAACTTTAACTATTAGCAAGTTACTTGAGAGAACCCTCCTTAAGCACTCTCTCGCGGAGGCTGCTTCAAGGGTCTCTCTCTCTCCTGAAGCAAATAGTTCTTTTTATGTACATGCAGTCACATACACAGATACATGTGGGTTCACCCTCTTAGTTTCTGTACAGATGAGTATTGTTAACTGTATCAGTCATAAATTGTTCGTATAACAGTTTTAATTGCTACTATGTCTGGATACAGACAGGCACAGGCTTACCATCCAAAGCCTCCTGCCCTTGAAAATAGCTACTCTTTTTTATGCTTATCTTGCAGGTGCCATAAGGAATACAAGGCAAAATAGATTTCTCACATCAATTAATTAAGCAATGATACAAGTTACTCTAAGCAAAATGGAAGTTAAGCACAGATCGCATACCAAGGATGATGCCACTCGCTCAGTTTATCTTATGAGAATGCATTTGTGCGTCTATACTCTTTTTCTCAAGTTCAGCTTATCTTATGAGAAAGCATTTGAGCTTTGATAGTTTTTTCTCAAGCTCTTAGCTGCAATGACCTTTACAAAAAATAGCCAGGGTCACAAGTGGCCTACGAGATGCTAACTTCTTAATATTACAAAAGAATCATGATGTACAAAGGATGTAGACAATCTAGGATCAGAATCAGGTTTATTATCACCAGCATGTGACATGAAATTTGTTAACTTAGCAGCAGCAGTTCAATGCAATACATAATATAGAAGAAAAAAACAAAAGATAAAATAATAATAAGTAAATGAATTACAGTATACACATTAAATAGATTAAAAATTGTGCAAAAACAGACATATATTAAAGTGAGATAGTGTCCAAGGGTTCAATGTCCATTTAGGAATCGGATGGCAGAGGGGAAGAAGCTGTTCCTGAATCAGTGAGTGTGTGCCTTCAGGCTTCTGTACCTCCTACCTGATGATAACAGTGAGAAAAGGGCATGCCCTGGGTGCTGGAGGTCCTTAATAATGGACGTTGACTTTCTGAGATACCACTCCTTGAAGATATCCTGGGTACTTTGTAGGCTAGTACTCAAGATGGAGGCAACTAAATTTGCAGCTTAATCTGCAGCTTCTTTTGGTTCTGTGTAGTAACCCCCCCCCCCCCATACCAGACAGCAATGCAGCCTGTCAGAATGCTCTCCATTGTATATATAAGCTTTTGAGCGTATTTGTTGACATTACCAAATCTCTTCTAATGAAGTATAGCCACTATCTTGCCTTCTTTATATCTGCATTGATATGTTGGGTTAGATCCTCAGAGATCTTGACAGCCAGGAACTTGAAGCTGCTCACTCTCTCCACTTCTGATCCCTCTATGAGGACTGGTGTGTGTTCCTTCATCTTACCCTTCCTGAAGTCCACAATCAGCTCTTTTGTCTTACTGACAGTGAGTGCCAGGTTGTTGCTGTGACACCATTCCACTAGTTGGCATATCTCACTTCTGTACACCCTCTGAGATTCTGCCAACAATGGTTGTATCATCAGCAAATTTATAGGTGGTATTTGAGCTATGCCTAGCCACACAGTCATGGGTATAGAGAGTAGAGCAGTGGGCTAAGTACACACCCCTGAGGTGCACCAGTGTTGATCATCAGCGAGGAGAAGATAGGATAATATCCGCACAGATCTAATTAAGAAAAGCTTACGAAAGCTTCAAGAAACTAGATACTGTTAGAAGTCTAGAAAATTACAACAGTGCCTGCAAGGAGCTCAAGAATAACCCCAAGGCATTCTACAAATATGTGAAGGGCAAGAGGATGAGCCATGTAAGAATAGGAGCAATCAGGAACAATAGTGGAAACATGATCACGAGGCCAGAGGAAGTAGTGAAAGTACATAATGAATACTTTGCTTCAGTATTCACCAGTGTAAAGGACCTTGGCAATTATGGGGATGACTTGCGGTGGACTAAAATGCTTGAGCATAGACATTAAGAAAGAGGATGTGCTGAAGCTTTTGAAAGGTATTAAGTTAAATCTGTTGCAGAGACCCCAGGCTGCTGTAGGAAGCAAGGGAGGAGATTGCTGAGCCTCTGGCAGTGATCTTTGCATCATCAGTAAGGATTGAAGAAGTACCAGGGGATTGGAAGGTTGGAAATGTTTTTCCCTTATTCAAGAAAGGAAATTATAAACCAGTGAGTCTTACTTCAGTGGTGGGCAAGTTGTTGGAGAAGATCCTGAGAGGCAGGATTTATGAGCATTTGGAGAGACAAAACCTGATTAGGAATAGTCAGCATGGCTTTGTCAAGGGCAGGTTATGCCTTACAAGCCTGATTGAATTCTTTGAGGATGTAACAAAATATACTTATGAAAGTAGAGGAGATGGATATGGATATGGATATGGATTTCAATAGGTATTTGATAAGGTTCCCCATGTGAGGCTCATTCAGAAAATAAGGCATAGGATCCAAGGAGACCTTGCTTTGTGGATCCAGAATTGGCTTGCCCACAGAAGACAAAGGATGTTTGTAGATGGTTTGTATGCTGCATGGAGGTCGGTGCTCTGCAGGGATCTATTCTGGCACCCCTCCTCCTCTTTGTGATTTTTATAGATGACATGGATGAAAAAGTAGAAAGGTGATGACACAAAAATTAGGGGTGTTGTGGATAGTCTGGAGGGTTGTCAAAGGTTACAGCTGGACATTGATAGGGTGCAGAACTGGGCTGAGTTCAACCCAGGTAAGTGTGAAGTGGTTCATTTTGGGAGGTCAAGTTTAAAGACAGAATATAATATTAATGATAAAACTGTCAGCAGTGTGGAGGATTAGCAAGATCAAAGTCCA
Source organism: Hypanus sabinus (assembly GCF_030144855.1). NCBI lineage: Eukaryota > Metazoa > Chordata > Chondrichthyes > Myliobatiformes > Dasyatidae > Hypanus > Hypanus sabinus. Next base: position 140,240 of record NC_082728.1, read on the forward strand.
TGTCCATCAGACACTCAAAGCTACTGTGCAGGTTTGACAGTGTTATTAAGGCGGCGTATGGTGTGATAGGATTGAGTTCAAGAGCAGTGAGGTAATGTTAAAGTTATATAAGACCTTAGTTAGACCCTTATATAAGTTAGTTATATAAGACCCTTAGTTATATAAGACCCACTTGGAATGCTGTATTCATTTCTGGTCACCTCATTACAGGAAGGGTGTAGGCACTATAGAAAGAGTGCAGAAGAGACTTATGAGGACGTTGCCTGGATTGTACAGCATGCCTTATGAGAATAGGTTGCGTGAACTTGGCCTTTTCTCCTTGGAGCGACAGAGGATGAGAGGTGACCTGACACAGGCATACAAGATGCTGAGAGGCACTGACTGTGTGGATAGACAGAAGCATTTTTCCTCAGGGCTGAAATGGCTAACACAAGGGGTCACAGTTTAAAGGTGCTTGAAAATAGGTACAAAGGGGATCTCAGAGGGAAGTTTCTCCATCCAGAGAGTGGTAGATGTGTGGAAAGCATTGCCTGCGACAGTGGTAGAGGTGGATACAATAGGGTCTTTTAAGAGACTCCTAGGTAGGTACATGGAGCTTAGAAAAATAGGGCTATGTGGTTCTAGGCCAGGGGTGGGCAAACTTTTTGACTTGTGGGCCACAAAGGGTTCTAAAATTTGACAGGGGGGCCGGACCAGGAGCAGATGGACGGAGTGTTTTGGTAATACATCTCATAAGAGAAAATAAAATATGGGATATGTAGAAAACATGTGCTTTAATTTCAATTGAAAATGAACAAATGCATTACAACAAAATATCTGTCTTTGAAGTCCCATGGTATTCAGCTATTTATTGAAATGACTTTTAAAACTGAAAATTAAATGAATAAAATACAGCTTTTTTAATAGCAACAGTTATTATTTTAAAGCACTGAAAATTCTGTTATCCTTCAAGATATTATCATCATCACTCTCCTCCTGACTGTCTTTATTTCAAAAACGGTAGGAGATGCAGGTCTACTTGTCCTGCTCCTTCTTATTCAGTTGTCCCCTGTGCCAAAACTCAACAACGACCAGCACAAAGACAGAACACTGACAGCGCGCCAGTATGCGGAGCGCGTTATTTGATCTGGAGCGCATTTTTTATTTTGAGAACGTACGTGCACCTGCGTACTACTCATGTCCATCACTTAACAGAAATGACATGTAACATGTAAGGCTTATTGAAAAAAATATTTTCAAATGCATTTTTTACATAACACAACGAAGCAACTTATTTTTAATCTCAGTGGGAACAGTGTTGTTGGTCTCCCTTTTTAGCCAGCGCATCAAAGTCTGGATTTAGTTTTGTTGTGGCGAATCTCAGGATGGATCTGAGGTGTTGGTCAGTTAACTTGGATCTGTGGCTGGCTTTGTTGATGTTCATGACGCTGAACGCCTGTTCACACAAATAGGTCGAGCCGAACAAAGAGTAAAGCGCAAATGTGGAGTAATACGCTGCACCTCAACAAAGGTCAATGTATATAGAGTGCGTCATCTATTGGGAAAACGCCAGAATTGCGGGGAAAAAAACGTTAACAAGGTTTATTAATATAATTTCATCAAGTTCTGCGGGCCGGATTAAAAAGCTTAACGGGCCGCATATGGCCTGCGGGCCGTAGTTTGCCCATGCCTGTTCTAGGCAGTTTCTAGAGTAGGTTGGCACAACATTGTGGTGTAGATTTCTATGTTCTATGTTTACGCGTTTAAGCCTGTATTAAAGTATCATCTGGGAAAGTGATTAAGATACATGATTATGGGCGCTGCAGGGATTAAGCATTGATGTGATTCAAAGGGTTAACTTGTAACTAAGGTTTGTGTATGAGCAGGGTGGCTATCTGCAGCCCAGATGAATTACTAATAAGAGCTTGAAGTTACTTTCCTGTATTAGGGAAAGTTACAATCATGGAATGGCAGTTTGAGCAAATGGCAGGCAAAAATATCGTTTTAGTTCAGACTAGCTCTGACGTGATAGGAGTGGATCTGCCTGTTATGCTTGGGGTACTTTGACAGGCGGGGCTGTCCATACTTTTAGAGAAGAGGGGAGTGTAGGCAACAGTGCCAGATTGGAAGTTGAGTTGCTCATAGCGGAGGGTGGAGACTTTAAAGACAAGTTGCCCTCCTTTCTGCAGAGTGAGGGACAGGAGTTGTCTGATTTGAAAGGTCTGAAGTCCTTCGGCGGTGGACTTAAATTCTGAGCTCATTTTGGCTATTACATCACCAGTTGATAAATGCTGAAGTATATCTGCAGAGAGCCAAGGTTATTGTAGACTGGGAGTCTTTTCTGGGGTCAAGCCCACACCTGATAGGGAAGAGTATGAGGCCTGGGCTGAGCAGACATCTCAGTTACTGGATGAATGAATGGCACTGCTCAGATAATATGAAGAAAAACTAAGACTGGTAGAGAGCTTAAAAGGCCCAGCAGCTGATATAGTGAGGATTCCCAAGCCAGAAAATCCATTAGCCACATCAGCTAATTACCTGCAAGTTCTGGAGGATGCTTTTGGGACTGCTGGAAGTGCAGCCGATCTTAGGATGAAGTTTAGGCACACATTTCAGGAGGAAGGAGAGAAGTTGTTTGCCTACATTTTCAGGCTGCTGTACACTCAGTGCCACAAAGGGAGCATTCAACTGTCTGAGAGAAATTGCTTGCGGATGGAGCAAGATGTGAAGGGCGCATGTCAAATGACGCAAATGCTCTATGAATTCAGATGACCTGCAAAATCGCCCCTCCTCCATCTTTTACTGAATTACTCAAAGAAGTTAGAGGAGGAAGACGCGATGGAGGAGCGGGGGGGGGGCCTCTGTCAGCAGGGCAAAGTCCTATGTAGTAACCTCTGTTGTTAAAGCAACCCGATGTCACGCAAGTTGGGATTTTGCAGGATGTGGTGAAAGATCTGAGGGCTGAGGTACTTTCGGCTGATATCAGCTGGCGCTGCCACCAAGCATGACAAGGCCAAAAGGAAGCCAGACCCATTGGTGGGGTATATCAGGGCGAGGGCTGCTACTGAGCAGGTTCCTTGACCAGGGAAGTGACCGGTATTTTCTGTTACAATTGTGGAGAAGATGACCATTTCAAGTGAGTGTGAAGGACAGGAAAACCTTGGGAAAGTAAATCAGGGATTAATCAAACAGTGAAGAAAAGAGGTAAATCTACGGAGGGACCCAGTAAAGGATGGGCTGATGTTTCAGAGAGGATATGTTCTTATCAGTGCAACAAGGGAAATACTTAAGTTCAAAATATTATACCCTAAGGTTTATTGGGACCAAGCTCTAATGTATCCATATGAATTGAAGGTGTTTTAACATAGCTATACCTGATAGAATCTCGTTACTTTGCTTTACAGATCCTTGTACAAATGGTATTTAACGCATTTACAATTGACACCACTCAGTACCCGAGATTCACGAGCTTAGTACTGATAAGTATCCGTACGATGATTAATCGCCATTGAAGCTGGAGTTGTTGGAAGCAGATGGTGGAGTAACCCCCTGGCATCCTCTAGTATACAGGAAGGATCACAAGGGGTGGTTGAAATTTGAGCCAAAGATGGATGGGATAAGGAGGTCTCAAAGAGTCAGGAAACCCCCAAATAGGCTAGAAGATGTTGCATCTATTCCTCCTACCATTTATAAATGGAAAGGAGATCATGACATCACAAAATTCTTACGAAAACTGAGTTGTTAATGATGGATTGGTAAATTTCAAAGTCATCAGGGCATGACTATTTTTGGTAGGAGGAAGAGTGTAACGCCCTGGGTAACATTTTTACCTCTCAGCTGTAGGTATTTCATTTTAACAGTTCTGTAGGAGCAATCTGTTCTGCTTTTAGCATGTTTGGGTTTGAGCTAAAGATAAGGAGCTATGTTGTTCAACTTATCAGCCAGTCAGGAGGGCAGAATTGGGAGAAGGTTCTAGAGAACGCTGGGTGGTGAGGTATTGTGATGGCCACTAGTGTGGGTCAAGGTCTTTTTGGCTAGTGTTGGGAAAAGGCAGGAGGGAAGATGGCTGAGGATGCTGTCCCTGTTTCACAACTAGTTTCTTGGGGAGCATCAGCAAAACTTCCTGCCAGAGTATTGGTTCTAGGTCATCCCTGTCCTTGAAGGTTGCATGGATCCCAAACCTTGCCCCCACCCTAACTGCTTAGAAACTTATCTAAATTTCTGTTCCAATGCTGCTGATGAGGAATGCCCAGTTCCTGTCAATAGGGCCAATTGGATACAACATTGGCTTGGGGAAAAAGTCTCAGGTAATGGAGGGCTGTAGTCGGACTACAAGTTTGCAACCAATGGTTTACATTGATATTGAAGAATTGTTGTCTGGCATAGTTGGAAGAGTGTAGGTGCTTTGATTAGTAAGTTTACTGTTGACATGAAGTTGGTGTAGTTATAGGTAGTGAAGGCTGCCTAAGAGTCATATTAGATGAAAACTTGGGCAAAGTGGTAGGAGATGGGAATTTAATACAGTGTGAAATAATGCAGGTTATGATGAGGACAGAGTAAATGGCAGGGTCCTTAGGAGACCTTGGGATGCACTTAATACAGATGTATCTTTTCCTTAACTACTTCAAGCCTGTCACTGGAGATGAAAGTTTTTTAAAATTGTGGTTAGTGACATTAATAGTCATGGATTCCCCATAGCAAATCCACTCTATCAGACCAACCAGTGCAGAATTTCAAGTTAGCCCCCAAAGACTTTACTACTCAGTGGTCAAGATGCAAGTACAAAGTTTTGTCACACTAATCTATCATGTTATTGGAATACCATAACAGTCACTAAACAGCAAAGAATGTAGAAACCCAAATTTAGTGACATCTTAAGGCCGATTTAATTGTAAAGTCTTATATTACACTAGTATAAGGCAACCAAAAATAAATTTTAAAAAATAAAGCACGCACTCTTACAATTTCTACATAAATAGGAAGCAATCAAGCATTCTGAACTTAATACAGGTCCACGCATGTAGACATTTAAATCTGGATTAAATAGTGTATACATCAAGCTATAAACTCCACTTTGTTAGTGGGAGAAACATTTATCAATATTTTACATCTTAGTCTCATACTGCAGCCATTTATCAGCAGGGATGCAATTGACCATATGTAACATGCGTTAAAATGCTCAGGCTTGGGTTTCTCTCCCTCACTGGATACACATTAATCCTACTCCACTTCAGATACAAAAAGCCAGCAGCCGTCATTGGCACACTATCCTTTTGCTTTATTACATTATTATCAAAAGTCTAGAAAACTTTGTAAACCTGTGGCATAGATGCAGTGCTCATCTCTCCTCCCTCCTCTCTGGAATTCCACATTCTATTAATGCTTCCTTATATCGCTGTAGACAGCCACAGATGCTTTTCACAAAGCCTTTAGAGAGGGGAAACAGAGGGAAACCTATATCAGGGTAACCACGCTTCTCAGGGAGAAAGCTCCTATAACTCTTTCGCCGTCTTTTTGGTTTGACGATAACCTGCGATGAAGCCTTCTGTTCTGCAGTTAAAGAGGAGGGTTCAGCTGCCGCCTGTAATTGCTCAGTGGAATTCATATCGAGGCACATACTTTCCTCAGGGCTAGCTTCTGCCAACAACCTCTGCTCTATACTGCTTGCATGCATTTCAGAACTTTCCATTCCTGGCTCCTTGTTGGCCTCAGATTGAGCAAGCACCTGTGATGGAGATGGTGAAAGATGCTCAACCTGCCCATCTGCCACTTCAGAAGGGCAGCTACTAACAGAAAAGTCTTCAGCACTAAGTTCAGTACTTTTTTGGATCATTTCATTAATTTCCAGCCAAGACTCCATCCTGTTTAAAAGGCGCCAGCCGTTGGTATAGAAGTGCTCTTTTATTTCCTGTTCAAATATTTCCACGGGTTTGTGAATCAGCTGTGTCATAGATTGTACCAGTTTTATCAGAGCCATCTCATTGTAGCAGCGACTATTTTCATAACCTTCTTGCAGGCCACGATCGCTGTCAAATCCAGCCTCATTGTAATAGGGCTCATTCACCAGGATCAGTCCTGCAGAATCAATAATATAATGTGGGTGAAGTAACAACCAGAAGCCTTAAAAATACAAAGACCTGCCACATAGATTCTATAATATGATATTGAATCCTATATAGACACCAAACACAATTTTCACAAGCATTTCACACAACTCCAACATCACAGGCAAAAACATGCAGCTTCCATTTAATTTTCTGTTTTAAAAAAACATATATTTGAACCTTCTGAAATGTTATACAGAGGGTTACTTTTGTGAAAATGAAGCTTATTTTTAAATGAGGGTGTGGGGCCAAAACCATGAACTGGAATTGATACATCATTGTAACAGGTACAATCTAAAAATTGTGTGCATGCATACATTCCAGACAGATCATGCCATACAGAATTGTATCAACATAGTAAAAAGGAAAAAAACAGAAGGTGGAACAACAAATTTCATGACATATCAGTGATAATAAACTTAATTCTGAAAAGTTATAGAGTTAAACACAAAGTGCAGTGCAGGTAGGCAAACAAAGCAGAAGTGCCAACTGGGAGATCACAAGAGTTTCTCTTTTAGCATATTCAAGAGTCTGATAACATCAGGATAAAAGCCATCCTTGAGACTGATGGCATGAGACTCAAGCTTCTGTATAATCTGCTTGATGGAAGGGGGAAAGAGAGAGAATGACTAGGGTAAGAGAGATCCCAGATTATATTGGCTGCTTTACCAAGACCAGGGGGTGGGGGAGTGTAGGGAAAATAGACAGTCAATAGTGCGGATACTAGTTTGTACGCTGGACTGGGCTGCGTTCACACCTCCATGCAATTTTTCTTAGTATTGGGGACAACAGTTGTCATACTCAGCTGTGATACATCAGGTTAAGATACTTTCAATGGTGCATATGTATCAAGATCATGTGCAACTTCTTTAGCCTGAAGAGGTAAATGCATCAATGCGCGCTTTTTAAAAAAGTTCTCACAACCATGTGGTTGGACCAGGACAAATTGTTTGTGATATTTACAACCTAGGAGCTGAAGCTCTCAACCATCTCCACCCAGCACCATTGATACAGACTCCATCCTACTTCCTGAAGTCAATGACCCACTTCTTTGTTTTACTGAGGGAAAGTAGTTGTCTTGACACCGTCACTAGGCTCCATTTCCTTCCTGTATTCCATCTTGTTCTGTAAAAGTTAGCCCACAATGGTGATATCATCTGCAAAACTAGTAAATGAAGTTGAGCAGAACTTCAGTCACAGTTGTGAGTGTATAGGGAGTATCGTAAGGGCCTGAGGAAGCAGCCTTGCAAAGGACTAGTACTTCATAAAACTATGAAATTGATATTGTCACCTATCCATAAAGACATGGATTATAAAGGAACAGAAGGATTATAAAGATTAATACGTGGCTGAGAGGATGGTGCAGGAGGGAGGGCTTCAGGTTTGTAGATAATTGGGCTTTGTTCCAGGGAAGGTGGGATCTGTTCCGAAGGGATGATTTACACCTGAACTGGAGCGGTACTAACATCCTTGTAGGGAAGTTTGCTAGTGCTCCTTGGTGGGGGGGGGTTAAACTAAATTTGCAGGGGGCGGGGATCCAGAATGTGAGGGAGGATAGCGGGAGGAAGAATAAAGGACAGGTGGGGAACTACACGGTTCCGGAATATTAAGTGTGTAGTAGAGGAAGGTGGGGCGGAACAAGTGATAAGGAGGACTCATGTACAGAGGGATGGTCTGACGGAACATGGAGTTAAATGTGTTGAAAAATTAAGTAAATTTAGGAAGGACAACAAAATTCTAGGGGCGTATAGCCCGATGGGAGTTCAGGGAGCTGGGTTAAGCACAATAGGCAGTGATTCAAACAGAGAGAGGAGAAATGGGTTAAAAATTCTATATCTGAATGCACAAAGTGTCAGAAATAAGGTGGATGAGCTTGAAGCCCAGGTGCGAATGGGTAACTATGATGTTGTTGGGATAACGGAGACATGGCTGCAGGGAGATCAGACCTGGGAAATGAATGTACAAGGGTATACGTGCTATCGTAGGGACAGAAATGTGGGCAGAGGGGGTGGGGTGGCCCTGTTGGTGAGGAATAAGATTCAGTCCTTTGCAAGGGGGGACATAGGGTCAGGAGAAGTAGAATCTGTGTGGATAGAACTGAGGAACAGTAAGGGCAAAAGGACCCAAATGGGTGTTGTCTACAGGCCACCAAACAGTAGCATGGATATTGGGTGCAAGTTGAATAGGGAGTTAACATTGGCATGTGGCAAAGGTAACGTCGCAGTAGTTATGGGGGATTTCAACATGCAGGTGAACTGGGAGAATCAGGTTGGTGCTGGACCACAGGATAGGGAGTTTGTAGAGTGCCTATGGGATGCATTCTTGGAACAGCTTGTATGAGAGCCGACCAGGGACAAGACTATTCTGGATTTAGTGTTATGTAATGAACAGGATTTGATAAGCGATCTCACAGTAAAGGAGCCATTAGGAGGTAGTGATCACAATATGATAAGCTTTTATCAGCAATTTGAGAAGGATAAGGGCAGCTCGGAGGGGTCAGTGTTGCAGATGAACAGGGGAAACTATGGAGCCATGAGGGAGGAGCTGGCCAAAGTTGACTGGACGGATAGCCTAGCAGAAAAGACAGTGGAACAGCAATGGTAAGTATCCTTGGGAATAATGCAAAAGGTGCAAAATCAGTTCATCCCCCAGAGAAGGAAGGATTCAAAGGGGGGAAAGGGGCCACAGTGGTTGACAAAGGAAGTCAGAGATTGCATAACATTAAAAAAAAGGAAATATGATAGAGCTAAGGTGAGTGGGAGGACAGATGATTGGGAAGTTTTTAAGGAACAACAGAACTTAACTAAAAAGACAATACGGGGAGAAGAAATGAGGTACGAACGCAAGCTAGCCCAGAAATATAAAGGAAGATAGCAAAAGCTTTTTTAGGTATGTGAAGAGAAAGAAGATAGTTAAGAACAATGTTGGGCCCTTGAAGAATGAATTGGGTGAAATTATTATGGGAATCAGAGAAATGGCAGAAGAATTTAATGAGTACTTTAGATCTGTTTTCACTAAGGAAGACACAAGCAATCTCCCAGATGTATGGATGGGCCAAGGACATAGGGTAACAGAGGAAATGAAACAGACTGACATTCGGAAGGAAACGGTGATGAGAAAACTGATGGGACTGAAGGCTGACAAATCCCCAGGTCCAGATGGTCTGCACCCTAGGGTACTAAAGGAGGTGGCCCTGGAAATTGCGGAAGCATTGGTAATCATTTTCCAATGTTCCTTAGATTCAGGATCAGTTCCTGAGGATTGGAGAATGGCTAATGATATCCCACTTTTTAAAAAAGGAGAGAGGGAGAAAACAGAACTATCGACCTGTCAGCCTGACATTGGTGGTGGGAAAGATGCTAGAGTCCATTATTAAGGATGAAATAGTGGCATATCTAGATAGCAGTGATAGGATTGGGCCGAGCCAGCATGGATTTACCAAGGGTAAATCATGCTTGACTAATCTGTTGGGAGTTTTTCGAGGATGTAACCAGGAAGTTAGATGGGGGAGATCCAGTGGACGTAGTGTACCTCGATTTTCAGAAGGCATTTGATAAGGTCCCACATAGAAGATTGGTGGGTAAAATCAAAGCTCAGGGCATCGGGGGGAAGGCATTGACATGGATAGAAAACTGGCTGGCAGATAGAAAGCAAAGGGTAGCGGTGAATGGGTGTTTCTCAGAATGGCAGGTGGTGACTAGTGGGGTGCCACAGGGCTCGGTATTGGGACCACAGCTGTTTACCATTTATGTTAACGATTTGGATGAAGGCATAAAAAATAACATCAGCAAATTTGCTGATGATACTAAGCTGGGTGGCAGTGTGATATGTGATGAGGATGTTAGGAGAATTCAGGGTGACTTGGATAGGCTGGGTGAGTGGGCAGATACTTGGCAGATGGCGTTTAATGTGAATAAGTGTGAGGTTATCCAGTTTGGGAGTAAGAACAGGAAGGCAGATTATTATCTGAACAGTGTAGAGTTGGGTAAGGGAGAAATACAAAGAGATCTCGGAGTCCTTGTTCATCAGTCACTGAAGGTGAATGAGCAAGTGCAGCAGGCAGTGAAGAAGGCTAATGGAATGTTGGCCTTTATTACAAAGGGAATTGAGTACAAGAGCAAGGAAATCCTCTTGCATTTGTACAGAGCCCTGGTGAGACCACACCTGGAGTATTGTGTACAGTTTTGGTCTCCAGAGTTAAGGAAGGACATCCTGGCTGTAGAGGAAGTGCAGAGTAGATTCACGAGGTTAATTCCTGGGATGTCTGGACTGTCTTACGCAGAAAGGTTAGAGAGACTGGGCTTGTACACGCTGGAATTAAGGAGATTGAGAGGGGATCTGATTGAAACATATAAGATTATTAAGGAATTGGACAAGATAGAGGCAGGAAATATGTTCCAGATGCTGGGAGAGTCCAGTACCAGAGGGCATGGTTTGAGAATAAGGGGTAGGTCATTTAGGACAGAGTTAAAGAAAAACTTCTTCTCCCAGAGAGTTGTGGGGGTCTGGAATGCACTGCCTCGGAAGGTAATGGAGGCCAATTGTCTGGATGCTTTCAAGGAGGAGCTAGATAGGTATCTTATGGATAGGGGAATCAAGGGTTATGGGGACAAGGCAGGAACAGGGTATTGATAGTAATTGATCAGCCATGATCTCAAAACGGTGGTGCAGGCTCAAAGGGCCGAATGGTCTACTTCTGCACCTATTGTCTATTGACATCTATTGGTCAACATGTTGTGTTAAATTCCCTATCACTTTCAGAAGCAAAATAGGATTATAGCTGCAGCATATGCAATCACTACAGATGGACAACTAATTTAAAACAGTTAGAACTGAGTGACCAGAGGTAGCTCTTTAGCCCAAGCGTGTTCTGCCATACAGTGAGCGCATGGATGATCAGTGACCCAAATCTATCCTTAATTTGTAACTCCCAGAACTTTTCACAAGACATCAAATGCGCTCTGCCTAATTTTCAAATAGCTGCAGCAACATTCCCACATTATAGGTTTGCATTCAAAATTGAACGTAATACTCTAGTTATGGCCCAGCTGACATTTTATGAAGTTGTACCATATCCTTTCATATTTTATACCGTGCCTAATGAAGGCAAATATCCCATATGCGACCTTAACTACATTATCTATCCCACATTGCTACTTTTAGGGATTTGGGACAGAGGTACCTCACTGTAAGAATCAAAGGACCCTTGAAGGTAGCAGCACAGGGACACAGTGCGGCAAAGGTGGCATATTGGAGACCTATTAGGCAGGGCACAGAATATAAGAGATTATAATAAACACTTTGCTATAAGTCAACAGTTTATTGGAGGAAAGCAGTTGTCAACGTTATGGGTTAAAACACTACAGCAAGGCAGAGTGGAGAGATGAGTTGGTCAGCACATTGGGGTCCACATCCAAGGAAATCGTTCTGGCCTGGGGAGGGCACAGAGGGTTACAAGAATAACTTCAGAATTTAAAGACTTAACCCATGAGAAACAATGATGTCTTCGGACCTGTAATCACTGGAGTTCAGGAGTTTCTCAGCACTAACCTTGAATTGATATGAGGACCTGCAGAAGACTAGATTTAGTTGTCCACCTCTCTGTTCCCTAAATAAAAGTCAAAGCATTAAATTGTGATGAGAATACAGATAAATAGTGATTCCTAAACAAAACAGCACATGGAAACAAATCAGAGCAGATATTATGGTTGACAGGATTAAAAGACTCCCTTTCAATCTCATGCTTTAATCATTACCAGACCATCATTCAGTCGATGGCTATGCTGGACACAGCAAAAGGCCTAAAGGCACAGCTCAAACACATTGAATCCCAGACCGATTCACCCATCATCAGCAACTATATTAGTAGAGAAAAGTGCATGTTTTCTCTTTCTTTATTTTACAATGTTTTTTTAAAATTAATTCTCAGTTCCTTCCTTCCCTTGGCACTTTCCTATTTAACTAAAGGATATACAACATATTGTCTTTTAGCTCCTCGTCTTGGTTTCCATGGTACCACTTTCTAGTTCAAGCAATAGTACATTTCCAATTCTTACTGCTTTTTACTACTTAATATGGAACTGAGAAATCTCCCACTCTATTTCAAAATGATGCTATGAGATGTTATGCAGGAAGCATAGCAGCCCCTCAATGCTAGCATGTTTTTTGTACTCTAATTGCTGAAATCCTTACCCTTCTGACTCAGAAGCAAGTATGCTGACAACCGAGCTACAAGTACTTAGCAGTATTTTTAGGTTTAATCCATTACCAGTTACAATCACTTCAATGTCTGGTGCATGGAGGCTATTCAACCTATTGTGCCTACTGCAGCTCTCTCAAAAAGCTAGCCATTAGACTCACTGCCCTTTCTCAGTGGACTTTAAAGAGCTAGCCACTTCATCCCACTGCCTTTTCTCTGTGGACTTTAAGTATTCAAGTCTTCATACACTTAATTTAACACCATGCCAGATTCCACTAGCCATTCAGACAATACTTTTCAGATTATAATGAAGTCCTTAGTGCTGCTTTCAGTCTTGTCTGTTACATTCAGTAACAAACACTCGTTACTGCTGAAATAGTTTGTTGTTAAAACCTTTCATAATTGTCAAAAGAAACTAATCTAGTTAAAAAAAATCTTACCAAATGCTACCTACAAATAATAGGTCAGTTCCATCAAGTGCATACCTTTCCGATCCATGTGCCCAAAAGACTTACGCAGACTTTGCCATTATCGTATAAGTTGGGGTTGAGACGTCCACTACATTGAGAAATGTAATGAAAAAGTGGAGGAACTGCAGGGTAAACATTAGGCAGCTGAATATCAAACAGAAACAACCCATCATCATATGGAGTCCGTGTTGGCCCTTTGATTAGAGCTGAGAACAGATCCTACGGAAAGAACATAAATTACTAGGAGTCTCACATCCATTTATATATAAAAAAAAATGAGGGCATTGAATAATTATGTCTTGGCCAACATAAAAATTACCAGAGGAGAGAGACTGACAGCCTTCAAACTCAAGGTGGATAAATTCTCAGGGGTCAACCAAGTGCTTCTTCAAGAATGTGGGAAGCTAGAGAAGAAATTGCAGAGTTCCTTGCTTCATCTTTAGCCACGTGTGAAGCTCTTGAAGAAAGGAGGGCAACTAATGCAGTACCATTATTTAAGGTCAGAGAACTACAGACTGATGAGTCTGACATCAGTGGTGGCTCAGTTACTGCAGGGTATTTTGAGGGGAAGAAACAATCAGCATCTTGATAGACAAAATTAATTAGGGGTGTTCATCCCTTGTTCCAAGCCTTCCTGGTAATGCTCCCCAACTTCTTATGCACTATATTGAACATTGCGTTGGTGCTGCTTTCTGCACCCATGCTGAGCTTACCAATTTCATCAACTTTGCCTCCAACTTGCACCCTGCCCTTAAGATCATATGGCTATTTTAGACACCTCCCTCCCCTTTCTCCATCTCTGGAGACACTGTATACTGACATCATTTAACAGCTCTCTTCACTATATTTCTTACCAATAATTCAGAAATCAGCCTGTAGGCTGTAAAAATGCTATTCCCTTCTCAGTTCCTTCATCTCTGCTGCATCTGTTCCCAGGATGACGCTTTCCTTTTCAGGACATCAGAGATGTCCTCCACCTTCAAAGAATGGGGTTTCCCTTCCTCTACCATTGATGCTGCCCTCACCCACATCATCTCCTTTCCTGGACACCTGCAATCATCCATCATTCCACCTTAACAAGGATGCAACTTCTCTTATAGACAATAGACAATAGAAAATAGGTGCAGAAGTAGACCATTCGGCCCTTTGAGCCTGCACCGCCATTCTGAGATCATGGCTGATCATCTACTATCAATACCTGGTTCCTGCCTTGTCCCCATATCCCTTGATTCCCCTATCCATCAGATATTTATCTAGCTCCTTCTTGAAAGCATCCAGACAATTGGCCTCAACTGCCTTCTGAGGCAGTGCATTCCACACCCCCACAACTCTCTGGGAGAAGTTTTTCTTTAACTCTGTCCTAAATGACCTACCCCTTATTCTTAAACCATGCCCTCTGGTACTGGACTCTCCCAGCATCTGGAACATATTTCCTGCCTCTATCTTGTCCAATCCCTTTATAATCTTATATGTTGCAATCAGATCCCCTCTCAATCTCCTTAATTCCAGCGTGTACAAGCCCAGTCTCTCTCTGCGTAAGAAAGTCCGGACATCCCAGGAATTCTCTTGTCCTCACCTATGAGCCCATAAGCCTCTGCATCCAACACATCAATTGTATCCTGCCACCAAACACCTCTTCACCTTTCACTCTCTGCTGGGAATTGGCCCACACATTGGGATTCACTTGTCCTTTCTTCCCTACCCAGAATTCTCCCTCCCGGTACTTATTCCTGCAAGCTGCTCAAGTGCTACACCTCCTCCCTTACCTTCATTCAAGGCCCCAAGCAGTCCTCCCAGATGGGGCACATTTCACCTGCAAATCTGCTATTGTATCTGGTGCTCTCAGTGTGGCCTCCTCTACATTGGTAAGACCCGACCTAAAGTTGGGCACTGCTTTATTGAGCACCTCTGCTCCATCCACCAAAAGCCAAATTTCCCAGAGGGCAAACATTTTATTTCCATTCCAACATTTTGGTCCAGGCCCCCTTTTTGCCACAATGAGGCCACCCTCAGGGTGGAGGAGCAACACCACATATTCCATCTAGGTAGACTCCAACTTTATTTTCCCTCCACTTCCTCTTCTTACTTGCATATCACCACCCCCAGGGCCCCTCCTTCTCTTTCTCCAATGTTCCACTCTCCTCTCTTATCAGATTCCTTCTGTGTACAGTTTTGCTTATAGGAAAGACATTAAATTGGGAACAGTCTAGAGAAGATTAATAATGACTCAAGGGTGTGAGTTATAGGGAGAAGACAGGCAAGCTCGGGCTTTGTTCTGTGGAGCACAGGAGACAGATAGGAATTACCTTACAAGTATATAAAATTGTGACAGCCATTAATCACAGATGGGAACCAAAAACTAGAGGGTGTGTGTTCAAGAGGAGAAGCAAGGTTTAAAAGATGTGTAAAATCATGAAGGACAACTTTACCTGAGGTAGTCTGTACATGGAACGAGCTAGCAGACAAAGTGGCTGAGGCAGATACACCAAAATCCAAAACTGCAGTGCCTGTAAAAAGTATTCACCACCTCGGAAGTTTTCATGTTTTATTGTTTTACAATATTGAATCACAGTGGATTTAATTTGGCTTTTTTGACACTGATCAACAGAAGAAAAAGACTCTTCCGTGTCAGTGAAAACAGGTCTCTACAAAGTGATCTAAATTAATTACAAACATAAAACAAAATTGATTATATAAGTATTCACTCCCTTTTAATATGACACACCAATCATCACTGGTGCAGTCAATTGGTTTTGGAAGTTACATAATTAGTTAAGTGGATATCACTGTGTGCAGTCAAAGTGTTTCAATTGATTGTAGTAAAAATACACCTGCATCTAGACCCAACTGATAGTGAGTCAGTATCCCGACAAAAAACTACACCACAAAGACAAAAGAACATTCCAAACAACTGTGTAAAGGTTATTGAAAAGCAGGAGATGGATATAAGAAAATTTCCAAGTCACTGAATATCCCTTGCAGTACTATTAAGTCAATCATCAAGAAATGGAAATATGGTACAACTGTGAATCTGCCTAGAGCAGGCTGTCCTCAAAAACTGAGTGACCGTGCAAGAAGGCTACCAAGAGATGCATGACAACTCTGGTGGAGTTACAAACTTCAGTGGCTGAGATGGGAGAGACTGCGCATACAACAACTGATGCCCAGGTCCTTCACCAGTCACAGCTTCGTGGGAGAGAGGCAAAGAGAAAGCCACTGTTGAAAAAAAGCTCACATGAAATCTTGGCTAGAATTGAGACTGTCAGCTGGAAGACGGCTCTCTAGCCTGATAAAACCAAAATTGAGCATATCATGGAAATTGAGCACACCATCGCTACTGTGAAGCAAGGTGGTGGCTGCACCATGTTGTGGAGATGTTTCACTGCAGCAGGCCCTGGAAAGCTTGTGAAGGTACAAAGTAAAATGAATGCAGTAAAATACAAGGACATCCTGGAGGAAAATCTGACAAAGTCTGCAAGAGAACTGTGACTTGGGAGAAAATTTGTTTTCCAGCAAGACAATAACCCCAAGCATAAAGCCAAAGCAACATAAGAATGGCTTAAAACAACAAAGTTAATGCCCTATACTGGCCAAGTCAGAGTCCAAATCTCAATCCAATTAAGAATTTGTGGCTAAACTTGAAAAGGGCTGTTCACTCATGATCCCCATGTAATCTGACAAGAGCTTGAGCAATTTTTTAAAGAAGAATTGGGAAAAATTGCAATGCCCAGATCTTCAAAGCTGTCAGAGTCCTATCCACAGAATCAGAGCTGTAATTGCTGCCGAAGTTACATCTACAGGTTTCCCCCCGCTATCCAAAGGTAGCGCATTCCTATGAAACGGTTCGTAAGCGGGGTTCCGGTAACATCATTGTCGAAAATGGCAGCTTAAGTCACTAGCTCCTCCGGAAAAACACGTATTAAGCCCTGTTATCCCATCAAATATAATATTTTTCGAAAAATCTTTGAACTGAAAAGAGGGGCAAGAATGGGGAAAAAGAACGGAAATTAAAAAAAGCGACACTGTGGAGCCTGAGTCCAAGAGGAGTGCAGTGAGCGGCTCTCCTACCCGACCGAGGCGGCTGCTGGGCCTCGTTCAGATGAAGCGGCAAATATTTTCTAAATTCTGAAAGAAATAATGGAGGTCCAGAAAGAAATAAAGCAGCAGCTCCGTGATATTAAGTCAGAGCTCGCCAGCGTCAATCAAAAAATAGCGGTGGCAGAGACTCGAATTGAGAAGGTGGAAGATCGTGTTCAAAACGTAGAACGGATACCGAATAAGACAATAAAAATATTAAATCACCAAGGTGGTAAACTGCTTGACCTGGAGAGAAGATCACGGCGGAAAAATATCAGAATCTACAATGTTCCCGAAGGAGTGGAGGGCTCGTCTATGATGGAGTTCGTTGGAAAGTTACTGCGGGATGTGCTGGATATTCCCTTGGCGATGGAGATGGAAGTCGAAAGAGCCCACCGCACGTTAGTCCCAAAACCTACCCAGGATAGAAAGCCACACTCAATAATAATTAAATTCCTTTGGTACAGCACAAAGGCGGAGATTCTACTAAGGGCCTGGGGTAAGAAGAGAATGTTTTTAGAGGATAAAATAATATATTTCGACCAAGATTACCCCCCCCCACCCCCGCGGTCCTCCAGAAACGCAAAGAATACTCTGAAGTAAAGCAAGTACTAAAGCAAAAAAAGATTAAATTTCAAACTCCATACCCAGCTAAACTTTGAGTGTTTTATGACAACAGGACGTGGTTGTACCAGACAGTGGAAGAGGCGACTACAGACATGAAGGCCAGAGGGTTGCCTGTCAGCGTGACCAAAACAAAGGAAAGCCTGACTGAGGAATTATCCCGCTCTGCTTGGGAAATAGTGCGATAATCGAGAAGGCATGAGATGGGAGGAGGCCGAAAGAAATATATCAGGAAGAGACCAGGAGTTTCCTAAAGACAGTCCTCACCCCCTTCAGAAGAGCCATAAGGTTTGGCTAACTTTAAAAATGTTGAGAAGCTAAACAGAAGCAAAAGTACACGGTGATATACCTATCTTGAAAAATACTTATTATAATGTGGATTTTATATCACTTAGTTGTTGTTCTTTATTCGCTCACTTACTCCTTTTTCCCCACCAATATGAGAATAAAAAAAATATATATATAATGAGTGTGTGTGTGTGCATATATATGTATATATAAGAGTACACAGGGAAATCTTTTCTGTGTAATGGATTTGTTCACTGACTTTTATGAATTCTGCAATGGGGGTCCTCAACTCACAAGTAGGAGGGGTTATCCCCCACAGCTAGACATTTCCTCTAACTCAACGCAGGGTCATCTACTAGAGACCTCAGCCTTGGAATCACACGTTTGTTGCCATTTTTGTTATTATTTGCGTTTCTTGGTTCTTATTTGTTCAGGGAGTGGATCGATTAAGTTTTATTCTAATTCCAAAGATACATTGACAGATAAATACAGATGGCTAAGGACAAGGTAAAATTAATTTCTTTTAATGTCAATGGGCTATTAAATCCAATCAAACGTAAGAGAATTTTATCCAATTTGGAACAAATTGATTCATACTGGGAAAAATGGTTTAACTACATAATGGCTCATAGGCCTGACTTTATTCTCACAGATCAATGAATCTGTTGTTAAAAACAAGATCACTCCCTACTTGTACATAGTTCTTTCCTTATGCTTGTTTTTTCCTTCCACTCTTTTCTATAAGTGTGTAGCTCAGATAAATACTTTGTGGAGATTTGTGATATATATGATTATATGATATATATGTACAATGTCTGAAATACATCTTATGAAAATGTTTGTTTGATGATGAACTTCAATAAAAAAAATTACAAAGGAAATGATTCGTAAGCCAGAATGTCGTAAAGTGAAGAAGCAATTACCATTTATTTATATGGAAAAAATGTCAGCATTCACAGATCCAAAAAATAACCTACCAAATCATGCCAAATATCACACAAAACCTAAGATAACAGTAACATATAGTAAAGCAGGAATGATATGATAAATACACAGCCTATATAAAATAGAAATACTTTTCTGCAATTATTGCAGCATTATCTAGCATTGCAAAAATCTCACGCAAGCGCTCTTGGCAGGACTCTAGGCAGAAGCACTCTCTTCAGTAAGCTTTAAGCTATGAAGCTGCCAAATCATACCAAATAACACAAATAACACAGCCCATATAAAGTAGAAATAATGTATGTACAGTGTAGTTTCACTCACCGGAATCGGGAACACGCTGATGATAGTGTGTTAGGCTGAGCCGTTGGAGGTTGGGGTGGTGGGAGTTAGAGGAAACTGGGGTGTCATCTCATTGTCGTCTGTTTCCATCAGGGCAGGCAGGTCACCTTCTTCTAAGTCTGCCTGCCTCGATGTCGAAGGTCGAGGTTTGTCATCTGCTGTGGCTGATGTGGAAGACTTGAAAAATGACAGTACACTTGACTGCTCAGCCTCGTGCATTTTTCCATCATACAGTTCTTTGTAAGCACTCAAACCATCCAGCAAATACGCCCTAAATCTACGTACCCTTTCAAAGTCATTGCAGCGTTGTCAATCGCAGCGAAAATCTCACGCAATTGCTTCACGTTCAGTTCCTGAACAACTACTGCGTTCGGTTTCGATTGTTATCCTTTCATCTTGCAATTGCATCAGCTCTTCATCTGTCATTTCTTGGTCATGGGATGCCAAAACCTCTTCAACAACATCTTCATCAACTTCCACAAACCCAGTCTCCTTAGCCAAACTCATTATGTCCTTACTTCACTCACCACGATCGAAACACTTAATTATGTCTAGTTTTATGCTAAGTGTAACACCCTTCTTATCTCTTTTAGGCTTTTCCAATACCTTAGAACTCATCTTGCTAATGGATGCACAAAATAAATCAACACAAAGCACAGATGCTTACAGGCACGTGTTGAATCAATGCCGGCTAGAATGCAGTTCTGGGAAAGGAACTTGGCTGCTTGGGGCATGTGCTGCCTTTTTCTTAACAGTGAAAACACCTTCTGTTAGCAAAAGCAGGTAACTAATGTAGGTCTTTCGTAACAGCGAAGTGTCGAAAAGCGAACATTCGAAAAATGGGGGCCACCTGTACTAAATACTGACTTGAAGTGGGTGACTACTTATGCAATTAATCATTTTACCTTTTACATTTCTAATTAACAGGTCACTTTTTAGAGATCTGTTTTCACTGACACAAATGAATCTTTTTTCTGTTGATCAGTGTCAAAAAAGCCAAATTAAACCCACTGTGATTCAAAATGTTAAAGCAATAAAAAATGAAAACTTCCAAAGGGGGAAGTGAGTATTTTTTTGGGCACTGTAAATTCAATAGAAACATAGAACATAGAAAACCTACAGCACAATACAGGTCCTTCGGCCCACAAAGTTGTGCAGAATATGTACTTACTTTAGATATTACCTAGGGTTATCCATAGTCCTCTACTTTTCTAAGCTCCATGTACCTATCCAGGAGTCTCTTAAAAGACCCCATCATATCTGCCTCCATCACCGTTGCCTACAGCCCATTCCACACACTCACCACTCTGCATAAAAAACTAACCCCTGACATCTCCTCTGTATCTGCTTCCAAGTACCTTAAAACTGTGCCCTCTTGTGTTTGCCATTTAGCTCTGGGAAAAAGCCTCTGACTATCCACATGATCAATACCTCTCATCATCTTATACACTTCTATCAGGTCACCTCTCATCCTCCGTCACTCCAAGGAGAAAAGGACGAGTTCACTCAACCTATTCTTGTAAGGCATGCTCCCCAATCCAGGCAACATCCTTGTAAATCTCCTCTGCACCCTTTCTAGTTTCCACATCCTTCCTGTAGTGAGGTGACCAGAACTGAGCGCAGTACTCCAAGTGGGGTCTGATGTTGTAGCCATTTGTGACTCTTAGTTGCAGGAGGGACAGGACTGGCAGCTTGATTATTAGGGGTTCTGTCGTTTTAGATGTGATTGAAGATGAAGCATTAAAGAAGGAGTGGTGGCATTCCTCAAGGCTCTAGAGCACAGAAATAAGCCCTTCAGCCTATCTGGTCCAATGCTTAACTGCTATTCTACTAGTCCCATCAAACAACACCTGGACCATAGCTCCCCAACCACCCTCCCCCCCCAACTGCACTTTCTACTTTCAATGGTAGCTTGTTCCAAACTCAGACCAGCATCTTAATGAAGTTCTCTTTCAGGTTCCCCTTAAATATTTCAGCTTACACCCTTAACCCATCACTTCCAGTTCTAGTCTCATCCAATCTTGGTGGAAAAAGCCTATTTGCATTTTTCAATTTTGTATACTCGTATTAAATCTCCTATGCTCCAGGGAATACAGTTCTAATCTATTCAACCTTTTCCCTACAACTCGGGTCCTCAAGTCCCAGCAACATCATAGTAAGTTCCCTCTCTACTTTTTCAATCCTGAGATGTTTTGGAGGTAGGTGACCAAACCAGTTTTGGTCAACTTTGATGACAGCTGTGTGGATTGGGAGAGGTTATTTTCTGTCAAAGATGCTTGGTAAGTGGGAGGCCTTCAAAACATGAAATATTGGGATATAGAAACTGTATGTTCCTGTTAGAATAATAAGCAAGGCAAACAGGTTATCAAACAGGCAAAGAGGTTGGTCTGGCAGACAAGGTGAAGGAGAATCCCAAGGACTTCCATAAATATATTAAGAGCAAAAAGAAAGCAAGGTACAATGGTTACTTCATTTAACTACCCATTCAACAAACAAAAACTGGCTCAACTTGCCATTCTGTCCTCGAATGTTTTGACCATGATGCCATCAGGAAGTGCAGTAGCAAGCAATGCCATTTCTTTTCTCACGGTGCTGAAAAATTTCTTTGAATCTGCTGGCTGAAATTCCATTTTTTTGAATGCATGGCTCTCTGCAAGCAAACAAAATTGGAGCTTCACATTATTGATGCCATGTGAAACAAGTGTCAGGTTCTCAGTAATATTAACTGTTAACTGCTAATTATAAAATGGCTTCTCTGAAGTGTTATAATGAAATGGCTTCTGTATAATGTTAACTATGAGGTAATGTTCTCTGTAGCTGAAATGTTTGGGTTATAACTATTGATAATGGGGGGACTAGCCAATGGGAATCTTGTTATTCTATCTGTACGTGTGGGAATCGGGGTTGGTGTGTGGGAAGTTCGAGTAGGAGAAGCGAAGAGGGAGGAGGTGTGGGAAGTGCTCTGATCAACCACAGTGGCTGGTCCCAGTCCGAGGGCTGTGGAGTTCGGAGGAAATCGAATGGTGGACCAAGGATATTGCATGAGCTCAAACGTGTGCACTTCTTGGCGCCTTTTTACTTTATACTTTTGTTTCGCTACTAACTCCATAGTCACAGTAAAATTTATGAAGTGTAATTGTTTAAATGTACATTGTGTACTGACTGATATTTTACGTTGTGAGTTTGTGCCGGGGACATACACAGCATCTACGCAAACGTGAGACACAGTTTGGCGGGCAGACAATGGTTTCCCCTAGACGAACGTAGGTTGATAGAGCTGAGTGTTACATTTGTGGGGTGCTCCTCTGGTGATTGAGTTCTGTACATGTTGTGTGGCCACTCAGCTTATAGTACAGTTGTGATGGCGACAGCTGCATTTTGGTGATGGTGTGGGGCTGCGAGGGTGGCAGAGAGCAATGCGTGCATGTTGAGGGGGGTGGAGCTTAGTGTATCAGATGAATTGTTACTTCGAGGTTTGAGTGGGATTAAAGCTGTTGGCAAAGTGGAGATTGTATTGCAGAACTTTGATTTTGAGACAGGTACACAAAAGTGCAGACAAGTGAGAACATAAGAGAAGCAGAGTTGCCAGAGGAGATTGGCATCCCAGGGGAGGTGGGACCATGGCCCCGCATATTGTTGGGGAGGGAGGGGCCAAAGCTCAGCGAGCTGAGTCGCCAGCAGATGAGGGAAGGGATCTTTGGGAACGAATTCTCTTGGTACTGAGGGATGAAGCGAAGGAGTGGTCAGATTTGGAAAATTTGGTTAGTTCCCGTCCCCCAGCGAAAGGCAAGAGTTCCAAGTTGGCATCTGCAATTACCTCCCTGGTGAGAAACGCAGAGGGGCCCCGCCAGAAGATAATAATTTTCTTGTGGATAACACCCAACCCTGACGGTGATGAGGATTATGAGACATGGGTAGAGCAGACGTCACAGTTGTTAAGTGAGTGGCAGCACTCGGATGAGGAAAAGTGACAGAGATTGGTTGAAAGTTTGCAGGGAGTGGCAGCTGGGGTAGTGCAAGGCATGAAGGCTAACCAACCTTCGGCCACTCTGGATGACTATCTGGACGCCTTGGAAAGTGCTTTTGGGTTGACCGGGAGCTCCTCGGAGATTAAAAACATGCATCAGGAAAGGGTGAGAAGCTCTCTGTGTACCTTTCTCGGCTAGAGAGATGGCTTAATAGGCTGTGGTGCCGGCGGGGGGGGGGGGGGGGGGGTGGCGGGTGGTGGTGGGGGTCATTTGAACTGAACAGGTAGATCAGTTAAGGATAGATCAGGTAACTAGGAGTGCCCAGGCTGAGGACAAGATTGCTTGGCGTCTCCGGCAGTCTTATAAAACTCACACTCCTCTGACTTTCGTTCAGCTGATCGGAGATGTGAGGGGGGGGGATGAAAACGCGTTGAGACCACAGGAGGACTCTGTCAGTAGGGTGAAATCTTCTGTTGCAGCCCCTGATGGTGGTGAGTGGAGCTGGCTGCACCCAAAAATTGATAAAGGAGGTGGTGGCCAAGCTGAGAACTAAAGGGTCAGTAGGCAGGGCCTTCTCCCAAGGGGACGGGTAGCGAAGAGGGCTGTGAATGGTGGGGGGGTCTGTAAGAGGGGTGGGCGGTAGCGCGCGTTATAACTGTGGGAAAGAAAGACATTTTCGGAGAATGTAAGCAGCTGGGGGTGTGCTATAACTGTGGGGAAGAGGGCCACTTCTGGTGGGAATGTGAGCAGCAGGGAGACCCTCGGAGGGTGAGTCCCCAGGCATCCAAGCAGGGAGAGGTGTCGGGAAACTTAAGAGGAGACCCAGTAAGGGAACAGCCTGGTTCCCTTAGAGACACATGTTCCCAGCAATGTACCAAGGAACCCTCAAATGCAAAAGACCTGAATCTGGAAGGATTAGTGGGACCCCGATCCAGTGTGTCGCTATGGATAAAGGGAATCTATGCTAAAGCCTTACTCGACACCGGGTCACAGGCCACATTACTATATCATTCGTTTTACAACTATTATTTAAAGCAATTGCCCTTGACCCACATTCAGTGAGCTGGAGATTTGGGGTGTCAGTGCTGGGGGTTATCCGTATGATGGGTATTTGTCAGTGAAACTGGAGTTTTCAGAAGCCGATGTGAGAGTGTCTGAAGTTCTGGAGACGTTAGTGCTAGTCCAGACCTGGTTCTCCGGGTGAGGCCAAAGGACAGGAAGGGGTCTGTCAAGATTCTCCATCAGAACCACCTGGGACACGAGGTGCAGGTAGACCTAGAACCCGACTTGGAGTCTACACCTAGTACGAGGACTTGACGGAAGTGAGGGGTGATGGAAGAGCCCACCGCGAAAGAGCCTGGGTCGTGCCCTGCCCCTGAAAGGGATACGGATTCAGAGGATGAGGATTCGGATGTATGGTACATGCTGCTGTTCGTTAACTCCCCCGTGACAGAGGAAGAGACTCTAAGCCCTTCTCCCACTGCGTCAGGTGAGGTGAAGGGGGCTACTTGTGTGCAATGGAGTGCAGCCGGACTCTGGAGGAGAGGGAGAGAGGCCCGAACCCGAGGCAGGGGGGGTTTGAGTGACCGATCGCAGGAGGTTTCACCAGGTAGCCCCAAAGTGTATCCAGTAGTGGCTGAGCCAGAGGATCTAGAAGAGGAGGTACAGAGGTCTCAGAGGATTAGGAACCCCTCGGAGAGGTTGGCCTATGTAGCGCTCTACTGTTTTGGGGAGTTATGTCACTACCTTCTGCACTTGGAATGGGCTCTGTGTTTTGCAGGAAGGGCTGGTGAATTATCTGAACATCATTTTTTTTCTTCGGCAGTTTGAATGGGGCACGACTGCGCAAGCGAGTGAAAGTCAGCCCATGAGGCAGCGGGAGTGTTTAAAAAGCGAACAGATTAACGGAATGGGCGATGGAGTAGAGGGAGACAGAGTAGGAAGGCTTTGGCTTGAGATACTTCAGTGAGCAAAGCCTAAGGACGACCTTGTTCCCATTCAGGTAAGGCTGGGTAAGCTAAGCTCCTTTAATTAATCTAATTAGCTTAGGAGTAGGTAATGGAGGCAGCAGTTCGGGCAGTTGAGTGCTCCATTTGCAGTATGTGGGAAGTCAGGGCAAGCACAATTGACCCTGATGACTACACCTGTAAAAGGTGCATCCAGCTGCAGCTCCTGACAAACCGAGTGGAGCTGGAGCTGGATGAACTTCGGATCATTCAGGAGGCAGAGGCAGAAATAAACAGGAGTTACAGGGAGGTAGTCACCCCAAGAGTCAAGAGACAGGTAGCTGGGTGACTGTCAGGAGAGGGAAGGGGAATAGACAGAATGAGCAGAGCATCCCTATGGATATTCCCATCAACAATAAGTACAGTCGGCCCTCCTTATCCGCTGATTCTGCATGTGCGGATTATGAGGCTATCAGGCTAGAACTTGCAGGTATGAATAGGAATGATGTCTTTGCAGGGAAATGTACTATGTGGTTGATGTTTAGGGATCTCTTGCAGGACGTTAGGGATAAATTTGTCCTGGTGAGGAAGATAAAGAAGGGTAGGGTGAAGGAACCATGGGTGACGTGAGGTGAGAATCTAGTCAGATGGAAGAAGGCAGCATACATGAGGTTTAGGAAGCAAGGATCAGATGAGTCTCTTGAGGAATATAGGGTAGCAAGAAAGGAGCTTAAGAAGGGGCTGAGGAGAGCAAGAAGGAGGCATGAGAAGGCTTTGGCGAGTAGGGTAAAGGAAAACCCCAAGGCATTCTTCAATTATAGGAAGAACAAAAGGATGACAGAAGTGAAGATAGGAACGATTAGAGATAAAGGTGGGAAGATATGCCTGGAGGCTGTGGAAGTAAGCAAGGTCCTCAATGAATACTTCTCTTCAGTATTCAACAATGAGAGGGAACTTGAAGACAGTGAGGACAATATGAGTGAGGTTGAAGTTCTGGAGCATGTTGATTTTAAGGGAGAAGAGGTGTTGGAGATGTTAAAATACATTAGGACGAATAAGTCCTTGGGACCTGATGGAATATTCCCCAGGCTGCTCCATGAGGCGAGGGAAGAGATTACTGAGCCTCTGGCTAGGATCTTTATGTCCTCGTTGTCCACGGGAATGGTACCGGAGGATTGGAGGGAGGCGAATGTTGTCCCCTTGTTCAAAAAAGATAGTAGGGATAGTCCGAGTAATTATAGACCAGTGAACCTTACGTCTGTGGTGGGAAAGCTGTTGGATAAGATTCTTAGAGATAGGATCTATGGGCATTTAGAGAATCGTGGTCTGATCAGGGACAGTCAGCATGGATTTGTGAAGGGCAGATTGTGCCTAACACGCCTGATAGAGTTCTTTGAGGAGGTGACCAGGCATATAGATGAAGGTAGTGCAGTGGATGTGATCTACATGGATTTTCGTAAGGCATTTGACAAGGTACCACATGGTAGGATTATTTAGAAAGCCAGAAGGCATGGGATCCAGGTAAGTTTGGCCGGGTGGATTCAGAATTGGCTTGCCTGCAGAAAGCGGAGGGTCGTGGTGGAGGGTGTACATTTGAATTGGACAGTTGTGACTACTGGTTTCCCACAAGGATCGGTTCTGGGACCTCCACCTTTTGTGATTTTTATTAACGACCTGGATGTGGGGGGTAGAAGGGTGGGTTGGCAAGTTTGCAGATGACACAAAGGTTGGTGGTGTTGTAGATAGTGTTGAGGATTGTTGAAGATTCCAGAGAGACATTGATAGGATGCAGAAGTGGGCTGAGAAGTGGCAGATGGAGTTCAACCTGGAGAAGTGTCAGGTGGTACACTTTGGAAGGACAAACTCCAAGGCAGAGTACAAAGTAAATGGCAGGATACTTGGAGTGTGGAAGAGCAGAGGGATCTAGGGGTACATGTCCACAGATCCCTGAAAGTTGCCTCACAGGTAGATAGGATAGTTATGAAAGCTTATGGAGTGTTAGCTTTCATAAGTTGATGGACAGAGTTTAAGAGCCTCAGGATAATGATGCAGCTCTACAAAACTCTGGTTAGGCCACACTTGGAGTACTGTGTCCCATTCTGGTCGCCTCACCATAGGATGATGCATTGGGAAGGGTACAGAGGAGATTAACCAGGATGCTGTCTGGTTCAGACAGTATGCATTATGATCAGAGATTAAGGGAGCTAGGGCTTTACTCTCTGGAGAGGAGGATGAGAGGGGACATGACAGAGGTATACAAGATATTAAGAGGAACAGATAGAGTGGACAGCCAGCGCCTCTTTCCCTGGGCACCATTGCTCAATACAAGAGGACATGGCTTTAAGGTAAGGGGTGGAAAGTTCAAGGGGGATATTAGAGGAAGGTTTTTTTACTCAGAGAGTGGTTGGTGCGTGGAATGCACTGCCTGAGTCAGTGGTGGAGGCAGATACATTAGTGAAATTTAAGAATCTACTAGACAGGTATATGGAGGAATTTAAGGTGGGGGATTATATGGGAGGCAGGGTTTAAGGGTTGGCACAACATTGTGGGCCAAAGGGCCTGTACTCTGCTGTATTGTTCTATGTTCTATCTATGAGAGCATGGCTAAATTCGGTGGGGGGAAAATGTAGGGTTCTCAGTAATATTAACTGCTAATTATAAAATGGCTTCTCTGAAGTGTTATAATGAAATGTTATGTGTAATGTTAACTATGAGGTAATGTTCTCTGTAGCTGAAATGTTTGGGTTTTTACTATTGATAACCAGGGGACTTGCTAATGGGAGTCTTGTTATTCTATCTGTTATGTGTAGTAATCGGGGTTGGTGCACAGGAAGTTCAGCGAGGAGAAGCAAAGAGGGAGGACGTGCTGGAAACGCTCTGGTCAACCACCGTGGTTGGTCCCAGTCCAAGAGTCGTGGAGTTCAGAGGAAATCGAATGATATTGCGTGAGGACCGAGGATATTGTGTGAGCTCCAACATGTGCACAAACTGTATAATCTCTATTCTTGGTGCCTTTTTATTTTATATTTTTATTTCGCTACTAACCCCATAGTCACAGTAAAATTTATAAAGTGTAATTGTTTAAATGTACATTGTGTACTGACTGATATTTTGTGGGTTTGTGCCGGGGACATACACAGCATCTACACAAACGTGAGACAAAGTTTGGTGGACAGACGGTGGTTTCCCCTCAACGAACATGAGTTGATAGAGCTGAGTGTTACACAAGCATCTACAGATTCGCCACCCTCCACATGGAACAACACTCCCTGGCAAGCCTAGTTCTACCATAACCCCTCCACCACTGCACACATCACCATGGAAGAAAACAATTTGTCCCATCAGATCACCAATCTATCCTCTAAACTACTAGCAAACCAACCTCATGTTAAGTTTCCTCAATTTAACCCTTTATGGTTTAATACTGTTTAAGAATCTGCCATGCTCCTTGTCCATGTTAAAAGAATTGCCTTTTGTGCTAAGGACAGAACAGCACAGAAGATGAGCTGAGGTCTTAAAACCATAGCCATTTTTTATAATGGAACACTGCACAGCTACAGTTGTTGCTTCAGCTACATTAAACCAATACAGTAATTGTATTTTAGTAATTGGCGGATAGGTTTCCTTGGAGCAAGGAAAGCATCCTGGAGCTTTGAAATTTGGAGATTTTACCTGGTACTGACTCGAGAACAGAGAAGACTTCCCCTTTTGCGCTTGTGAATGTAACTCCAGGTTTGCTGCTCTGCTGGCAAAGCACAGGCGTATCACTTGTCCACTCAGACCTCACGGGAACCGGCAAGTCAATTTTTTCTTCTTTGCTTTCAGTTTCTGCAACAGCTTCCATCTTCTCTTCCTCCACTATGGCTACATTGTCAAGAGTCTTCTGAAGGGTTTCCTGCAGCTTCTTGATATCATCTCGAAACTTCTTCTCCTTAGTTTGCTTTTCTGGTTCTATTGTTGGGGAAGTAGCAGAGCCTGTCAACAACTGCTCAACCGTCATATTCTTTAAACTTTCCAAAATTTTGATTGCTTCCTTTATCTCATGAAAGCTTTTGGGAGAGCCATCCTTTCCAGTTTTATCAGAATTAGAACTAATTGATGCTGCACCAGCTCCCTGTGCTTGTTCTACCTCACTCTTGCTTTCTTCCAGCGGTGTTGCCACCTCTATTCCAACTTCAAGTGCCTCACTCCCCTTTGCATTCTCATCCTCAGTCAAACCATCATCCGTTTCCCAGCTATCACTTTCATCTTCCCATTCATCTGAAGTTGCTCCAGAAGAGGTACCATCCAGAGAGTCCAGGTCAGATTCTTCAATGTCAGACTCAACGTTATATAAGTGCTATATTAAAAAAAAACAAGTTATTGAAAAAACAATTTGATTTGTTAAACTACATAACTTATGTTAGGACAGACAATAAAGGCACTGCCTCAAGAAGGTGGCATCTATTATTAAAGACCTCACCATCTGGGACATGGCCTCTTCACGTTATTATCAACGGAGAGGTTGTACAGGAGCCTGAAGACTCACACATTTTAGGAACAGTTTCTTTCACTCTGCCAGATTTCTGAACAGTCGATGAACACCACCTTATTTTTTGGCACTATTTAATTTTGTTATGTCTTGCACTGTACTGTTGCTGCAAAACATCAAAATTCACAACATATGTTAGTGATAATAAGCCTGATTCTGACTGGGGTGCAAACAGTTTGCCCCTAATCAATCTGAACTTTTTTTTTTACAAATCACAGCCCAATCTAGTCACATACCATTGCCTCATCACCAAGAAACAAAAGTTACATGTTGGTACAGAGGACTCTGGATGAGGTACTACATTAAAGATCATTGACATGAAAATTGGTGTTGTGCATTGCAAAAACAGTTGCTCAAGGCTACAGTAAGCTCTAATGGAAGGTTGGGCAGAGCATTGACAGATAACTTTGGGAAGTCACAGGGTTAGGACTCATACAGTAAGTAGTAAAGCATGAAGGAAAAGAACAACACTGGAGTTGAAATCCACTGTTCCCCGAAAGGAGCAATAAATGGAAAGCGTATTGAAGGCAGTTAGCACGCTTGTCTTCATAGGTCTGGGATAGAATACAAAAGTTGGTGCTATGTTGCAAATTTACAAGACTCTGGTTAGAATATACTTGAGGTATTTTGTGCATTTCTGGTCGCCACACTTTGGGAAGGGTGTGGTACGCTGGAAGAAGTGCAAAGGTGACTCACATGGCTGTTGTCTGGATTGGGGAAGATGGGACGGGTGTGGTATGCTGGAAGTGCAGAGGTGATTCATTGGGCTATTACCTGGATTGAGGTAGTTAGATATGGGGAGCATATCTGGATGTTTTCCCTGGTGAGAAGCCTAAGAGACATCCTAATAGAGGTATATTAAGGGGCAAATATAGTGTAGATCAGAATAATTTTCCCATGGTAGGAGCATTAAAAAGGTGAGAGGAAGGAGTTTTAAAGTGGTTTAAGAGGAAAGTACAAAATATGGAACACTACCAAAGGAGCTGGTGGAGCTCTATACATAAAACCATAAGACAAAAGGAGCTGAAGCCTGCCATTCGGCCCATCGAGTCTGCTCCACCATTTTATCATGAGCTGATCCATTCTCCCATTTAGTCCCACTCCCCCGCCTTCTCACCATAACCTTTTGATGCCCTGGCTACTCAGATACCTATCAATCTCTGCCTTAAATACATCCAATGACTTGGCCTCCAATGCTGCCCCGGCTAAAAAAAATTCTTCACATCTCTGTTCTGAATGGGTGCCCTTCAATCCTTAAGTCATGCCCTCTCATACTAGAATCTCCAACCATGGGAAACAACTTTGCTACATCCACTCTGTCCATGCCTTTTAACTTTCGAATTGTTTCTATGAGGTCCCCCCCTCATTCTTCTAAACTCCAAGGAATACAGTCCAAGAATGGTCAAACGTTCCTCGTATGTTAACCCTCTCATTCCTGGAATCATTCTAGTGAATCTTCTCTGAACCCTCTCCAACGTCAGCACATCCTTTTTCAAATAAGGAGCCCAAAACTGCACACAATACTCCAAGTGAGGTTTTACCAGTGCCTTATAGAGCTTCAACATCACATCCCTGCTCTTATATTCTATTCCTCTAGAAATGAATGCCAACATTGCATTCGCCTTCTTCACCCTTGAGGTTAACCTTAAGGGTATCCTGCACAAAGACCCACAAGTTCTGTTGCATCTCAGAACTTCGAATTCTCTCCCTATTTAAATAATTGTCTGTTTATTTCTTCCACCAAAGTGCATGACAGTACACTTTCCAACATTGTATTTCACTTGCCACTTCTTTGCCCATTCTCCCAATCTATCCAAGTCTCTCTGCAGACTTTCTTTCCTCAGCGCTACCGGCCCCTCCACCTATCTTTGTATCATCAGCAAACTTAGCCACAAAGCCATCTATTCCATAATCCAAATCATTGATATACAACGTAAAAAGAAGCGGCCCCAAAAACGGAACTCTGTGGAACACCACTGGTAACTGGCAGCCAATCAGAATGGGATCCCTTTATTCCCACTCTCTGTTTCCTGCCAATCAGACAACGCTCTACCCACGTATATAACTTTCCCATAATTCCATGAGCTCTTATCTTGTTTAGCAGCCTCATGAAAATCCAAATACACAACATCCACTGCCTCTCCCTTGTGTAGCCTACTTGCAACTTCCTCAAAAAATTGCAATAGGCTTGTCAGGCAGGACTTTCCTTTAAGGAAACCATGCTGAGTTCAGCCTATCTTGTCATATGCCTCCAGGTACACCGTAACCTCATCCTTGATAATCGACTCCAACAACTTCTCAACCACCAATGTCAAGCCAGCAGGTCTATAATTTCCTATTTGCTTCTTTTCCCCCTTCTTAAATAGCGGTGTGACATTTGCAATCTTCCAGTTCTCCGGAATCATGCCAGAATCTATTGACTTTTGAAAGATCATTGCTAATGCCTCTGCAATCTCCACAGCAACTTCCTTCAGAACATGAGGGTGCATTCCATCTGGTCCAGGAGATTTATCTACCCTTAGGCTATTTAGCTTCCTGAGTACTTTCTCTGTCATAATTGTAACTGTGCACACTTCTCTTCCCTGACACCCTTGAGTGTCCAGTATACTGCTGATGTCTTCCTCAGTGAAGACTGATGCAAAATATTCATTCAGTTCTTCTGCCATCTCCTTATCTCCCATTACAGTTTCTCCAGCATCATTTTCTATCAGTCCTATATCTACTTTCACCAGTCGTTTACTCTATATACTTGAAAAAGCTTTTAGTATCCTCTTTGATATCATTTGCTAGCTTCCTTTCATAGTTCATCTTTTCCCTCTTAATGACCTTCTTAGTTTCCTTTTGAAAGCTTTTAAAAACTTCCCAATCCTCTGTCTTCTCACTAATTTTTGCTTCCTTGTATGCCCTCTGCTTTGCTTTTACTTTGGCTTTGACTTCTCCTGTCAGCCACAGTTGCATCCTTTTTCCATTCGAAAATTTTTTCTTTTTTGGAATGTACCTGTCTTGCACCTTCCTCAATTCTCGCATAAACTCCAGCCACTGCTGCTCTGCCTTCCTTCCCACTAGTGTCCCTTTCTAGTCAACTCTGGCCAGTTCCTCTCTCATGCCACTATAATTTCCTTTACTCCACTGAAATACCGACACATTGGATTTCAGCTTCTCCTTCTCAAATTTCACAGTGAACTCAATCATGTTTGATCATTGCCTCCTATGGGTTCCTTCATCTCTACCTCTCTAATCACCTCTGGTTCAATACACAATACCCAATCCAGTACAGCCCATCCGTAGTGGGCTCAACAACAAGCTGTTCTAAAAAGCCATCTCGTAGACATTCTACAAATTCTCTCTCTTGAAATCCAGTGCCGACCTGATTTTCCTAATCCACTTGCATGTTAAACTTCCCCACAATTATCATAACACTGCCCTTCTGGCAAGCCTTTTCTATTTCCTGTTGTAATTTGCAGTCCACATCACTGCAGTTGTTAGGAGGCCTGTATATAACTGCCATCAGGGTCCTTTTACCCCTGGGATTTCTTAGCTCAACCCATAAAGATTCTGCATCTTCCAACCCAATGTCACCTCTTTCTAATGATTTAATATAATTTCTTACCAATAAAGCCATGCCATCCCCTCTGCCTACCTGCCTAAACTTCTGATACATTGTGTATCCTTGGATGTTCAGCTCTCAGAGACATGCATCCTTTAGCCACGTCTCAGTGATGGCCACATCATACCTGCCAATCTGTAGCTATATGACAAGATCATCCACCTTATTCCTTATGCTGCATGCATTTAAGTATAGCACCTTAAGTCCAGTATTTGGTACTTTTTGCTTTGATTGCACTGCAACTCATACCAATGGCTGCAAATTTGCCCCATCACCTGCCTGTCCTTTCTGACATCTTTACTGCTCACTTAAGATTTATTTCTGTTTTACCCCTCCTCCACTCTATCATTCTAGTTCCCATCCCCTGCCAAATTAGTTTAAACCCTCCCCATCAGTTCTATTAAACCTTCCTGCCAGGATATTGGTCCCCTTCAGGCGTAACCCATCCTTTTTGAATAGGTCATACTTCCCCCAGAAGAGCTCCCAATGATCCAAGAATCTGAAGCCCCGCCCCCTGCACCAGACTCTCAGCCATGCATTTATCTGCCTGATCTTACTATGCTTGCCCTCACTAGCACTATTCTTGCCCTAGGTAGCAATCCTGAGATTACTACCCTGGAGGTCCTGCTTCTCAGCTTCCTTCCTAACTCCCAGAAATCTCTCTTCAGGACCTCCTCCCTTTTCCTATCTATATCATTGGTACCAACACGTACCAAGACAGCTGGCTGCTCACCCCCTTCCTTCAGAATATTCTGGACCCGGTCCAAGACATCCCATACCCTGGCACCTGGGAGACAACACACCATGCAGATATCTCTATCAGGCTCACAGAATCTCCTGTTTGTTCCCGACTATGGAATCCCCTATGACTACCACATTCCTCTTCTCCCTCCTTCACAATCGCGCCAGGCTCAGTACTAGAGATCCGGTCACCGTGACCTTCCCGTCAGGTCATCCCCCTCAACAGCATCCAAAATGATATACTTGTTGCTGAGGGGGGCAGCCAAAGGGGTGCTCTCCACTACCAGGCATTTCCCTTCCCTCTCCTGACAGTCACCCAGTTTTCTGACCCCTGTAGCCTAGGGATGCCTACCTCCCTGTAGCTCCCCGTCTATCACCTCTTCACTTTCCCTAATAAGCAGTGGGTCATCAAGCTGCAGCTCCAGATCCCCAACATGGTCTCTGAGGAGCTGCATCTTGGTGCACCTGGTGCAGATGTGGCCAGCAGGGAGGCTGGAGGTCTCCCAGGATTCCCACCCCTGACACCCTGAACAAAGCACCATTGCATTCAAGACACTATTACACTATTTAGATGGGTACTGGAATCGATAAAGTACAGAAGGATAGAGATCTTAATGGGATCAGTATAGATAGTGAAAAGGGTTGGTACCTGGCCAAGCTTGGTTTGTTTAGTGTCGAGCCCAGTTCCATCACCTCCACAGGATGTTAATAGTGGCAAACCTATTGGTGCTAATGTTATAAAATATCAAAGGAATATGATTAGGCAAACTGAGGTTTTTGTGGGCTGGACGCAACTTGCCGTTTATCAATCCATGCCTGAAAGCTGTTTTGGTCTTTGTACATCTAGGTAAAGTATTGTGAAGCGCCACAGTAGTGTGGCAGACAGCGAGATATTATTACAACTCAGGGTATTCTGGATTTAGTTCAATTCCATCGTCATCTGAAAGGAGTCATGTACGTTCTCCCCATGGAATGGGTGTGTTTTCTCTGGTTTCCTCCCAAAGTCCAAAGAAGTACTGGTTAGTAGGTTAATTAGTCATTGTAAATTGCCCTTTTAGGCTAGGGTTAAGTCGAGAGTAGTTAGGCAGTGCAGCTCAAAGGGCTGGAAGGGCCTGTTCCGTGCTGTATTTGTAACAAGCTGGCTAATGACTGCTTAATTTATTGAGTATGGAATTGAACATTAGGCAATAAACATCTTCACTTCTGAGTTTACAATGGAAGGTAGGTCACAATGAAGCAGCTGATGATTTATGCCGAGAATTGGAAGGTTGACTACCAAGAGGATATCATTGTCTTTTAAACTGGTATGACTCCAACTTCTGGAGATTTGCCACCCTTAATTCCCACCAACTTCAATTCTATTAGGGCTCCTTAGTGGCGCATTTTGTCAAATATATGACTGAGATGTTACTCTCATCCTTGCGATTTGGCTCTTTTTTTTATATATATATATATTTTGGGTATGCAGTCATCTAGAGATCACTTCAAGATTCTTGACCCTGGAGTAAGTCAGTGAACTTTGGATTTTGTACAGTTTGGTAGATCTCCCCAGTTCTGTTCCTGACACTAGCTTTTCATTTTGCATTTAATTAACAGTTCAATTATAAATTGCATGTCCTCATACCTGTCACTTCTTTGCTCATTTTTTCCTTGATTAAAGTACATCTACCTTAATCAACAAAATTATTGCGCAAATATTACTCACCAGCTTCCATCAAAATATAAGACCAAAAGACATAGGAACAGAATTAGGCCAGTTGGCCCATCGAGCCTGCTCTGCCTTTCAATCATGGCTGATCCTTTTTCCCTCCTCTTCAGCCCTACACCACGGCTTTCTCCCCGTAACCTCTGATGTTGTGTCTAATCAAGAACCTATCAAGCTCTGCCTTAAATACACCCTGTGGCCTCCACAGCTGCCTGTGGTAATAAACTCCACCAATTCACCACCCTTCGGCTAAAAAAATTTCTCTGCATCTGTTTTAAATGGATACCCCTCTATCCTGAGGTTGTGCCCTCTTGTCCTAGACTCCCCCACCATGGGAAACATCCTTTCCACATCTACTCTGTCTAGGCCTTTCAACATTCAAAAAGTTTCACTGAGATCACCCCCTCATTCTTCTAAATTAGAGCAAGTACAGATCCAGAGCTATCAAACATTCCTCATATGATAATCCTTTTTCCTGGAATCATCCTTATAAACCTCCTCTGAACCCTCTCTAATGCTAGCACATCTTTTCTAAGATGAGGGGCTCAAAACTGTTCACAATACTCAAGGCAAGACCTCACCAGGTTCCTTATAAAGCCTCTAGCATTACATCCCTGCTCTTGTATTCTAGACCTCTTGAAATGAATGCCAACATTACATTTAGTTTCCTTGCCACTGACTCTACTAACAAGTTAACCTTTAAGGTGTTCTGCACAAGGACTCCCAAGTTCTTTGCATCTCATATTTTCTCCCCGTTTAGGATATAGTCTGCAAATCTATCTCTACTACCAAACAGCATGACCATGCATTTTCCAACATTGTATTTCATTTGCCACTCTCTTGCCCATTCTCCTAATCAAAGTCTTTCCACAGCCTACCTGTTTCCTTAACACTAGCTCCCCCACCACCAATTTTCATATCATGTGCAAACTTGGCAACAAAGCTATCTATTCCATCATCCAAGTCATTGATATACAGCCTAAAAAGAAGCAATCTCAACACCGACCCCTGTGGAACATCACTAGTCACTGGCTGTTAACCAGAAAAGGATCCTTTTATTCCCACTCACTGCCTTCTACCAATCAGCCAATGCTCTAACCATGCCAGTAACTTTCCTGTAATGCCATGGGCCCTTAACTTGGTAAGCAGCCTCATGTGTGGCACCTTGTCAAAGGCCTTCTGAAAAGTCCAAATATACAACATCCACTGCATCCCCTTTATCTAACCTGCTTGTAATCTCAAAGAATTCCAAAAGATTCTTCAGGCAAGATTTACCCTTAAGGAAACCATGCTGACTTTGTCCTATCTTATCCTGTGTCACCAAGTACTCCATAACCTCATCCTTAACTATTGACTCGAACATCTTCCCAACCACTGAGGTCATGCTAACTGGTCTACAATTTCCTTTCTGCTGCCTTCCTTCCTTAAAGAGTGGAGTGACACTGGCATTTTTCCAGTCCTCTGGCACCATGCCAGAGTCCAATGATTTCTTAAAGATCATACTAATGCCTCCACAATCTCTACCGCTACCTCTTTCAGACCCTAGGGTGCAGTTCATCTGGTCCGGGTGACTTGTGTACCCTTAGTTCTTTCAGCTTTTTGAGCATCTTCTCTCTTGTAATAGTAACTGCACTGACTTCTCATTTCTCACACCCTTTGACACCTGGCACACTGTTAGTGTCTTCCACAGTGAAGACTGATGCAAAATACTCATTTAGTTCATCTACAAACCTACCATCTCCTTGGCCCGTTACTATTTCTCCAGCCTCATTTTCTAGCTGTCCTATATCCACTCTCATCTTACTTTTTTCATACTTAAAAAATCTTTTACTATCCACTGATGTTTTTTTGATAGCTTGTTTTTATAATTCATCTTTTTCCTCCTAATGATTCTTTTAATTGCTCTCAAGGTTTTAAAAGCTTCCCAATTCTCTGTCTTCCCACTAACTTTTGTGTTATATGCCCTCTCTTTTGCTTTTACATTAGCTTTGATCCCTTGTCAGCTACAGTTGTACTATTTTGCCATTTGAGTATTTCTTCATTTTTGGAATACATCTACACTGCACCTTTCTCATTTTGCCTAGAAACTCAAGCCATTGCTGCTCTGCTGTTAGCCCTGCCAGCATCTGCTTCCAATTTACTTTGGCCAACTCCTCTCTCATACCACTGTAATTTCCTTTACTCCACTGAGATAACTGCTGCATCAGACATTGCG
Organism: Hypanus sabinus; assembly: GCF_030144855.1. Classification (NCBI taxonomy): domain Eukaryota; kingdom Metazoa; phylum Chordata; class Chondrichthyes; order Myliobatiformes; family Dasyatidae; genus Hypanus; species Hypanus sabinus. The sequence continues at coordinate 177,978 of NC_082728.1, forward strand.
TTCTCCTTATCAAATTTCAGTTCAACTCAATCATATTGTGATCACTCCCTTCTTACGGTTCTTTTATGTCAAGCTCCCTAATTACCTCAGGTTCATTACATAACACCTAATCCAGTATAGCTAATCCTCTAGTAGGCTCAACAACAAACTGCTCTAAAAAGCATTCCTGTAGGCATATAAACTTGAGATCCATTTCCAACCTGATTTTTCCAATTAACCTGCATGTTGAAATCTCCCACAACTATCATCACATTGCCCTTTTGACATGCCTTTTCTATTGAAATCTGTGGTCTGAATCCCAGATGCTGTTGGGAGGCCTGTATATAACTGCCATCAGGGTCCATTTACCCTTGGAGTTTCTTAACTCAACCCACAAGGATTTAACATCTTCCAGTCCTATGTCACATCTTCCTACTGATTTGATGCTATTCTTTACCAGCAGAGCCATATCACCCTCTACCTACCTTCCTATCCCTCTGATACAACATGTAACCTTAGATGTCCTGCTCCCAACTATAACCATCCTTCAGCCATGATTGCGTGATGGCCACAACATCATACCGGACAATCTATAATAGTGCAACAAAATCACCCATCTTAATTTTTAATACTCTATGTATTGAGATATAACATTTTGAGTACGGTATTTGCTACCCTTTTTGATTCTGTATTCCTAATGCACTAATGCTTATCCTGCTGGCTGAATGGCCTAATTCTGTTCCTGTGTCTAATGGTCTTATTAGCAGAATTGGGACAATTAGTCTCAGAAAAGATGCTCAAGAAATATTCACAATACCAGACAATGATTTAGATACAGTACAGAAGAAAATTATTCCTTCCGGTGAGAACTTAGATTTAAATTCATTGGCAGAGTATCTAGGAGACAGAAATGATTTTAACCCATTAATTGTTGGAAACAATTTTCATTCATATCACATATCCTCAAGCAAGCAGTAGAACGACATTTGCCTTCAAAGCTGGAAGCAGTGCCGATGTTCTTTGGACAACTTTCATTGATGGGTAACTTCTTACCTGAGGTAGTATACTGGATTTAGAATTATCTGCCCAGACTACTTCAACCTTCCCACAAACATCAACACGAGATACTTGACCAACAGAAGGCTCCTGAAGCAAAAGAGTATTATTTAACTGTAATATACAATTCTTCCTTTTCAAATGAATGAAATCTAATTTCTCAAAAAGAAAGGCAAAAGAAATGCACCCCTCCTCAAAACCAAAGTTCTGAATTCCTTTTGGCCAATTACTGAGATGCTTTTTATTTGTTTGAAAACAGTACACTTTAGGGAAATGGACCACAAGTTTCATCAACATCTAGCAGGAAGTCAGAGGACAAGTGGATTTGAATGGCTTCTTCAGTCTGTTCTTCTATTTATTCAGTCTACTGGTTGATCTGATCTTTGGACATAAATTCTAATTTATTCTTTGATTCCATAATCTTCAAGTCACTGATGTATTTTACAGATATAGGCTAATGAAACCATGTTGCATTATGTTATTGCCTTGGGGAAAGAGCAGGCTCAAAGGGCTGAGTGGCCTATTTCTGACCCTTGTTTTTGCATGAAACTTTCTTGAATTACTTTTGGATCATTGCCAATTGTCTTATGTCCCCTAGTTTTGCATTTCATAAGTACAAAGAGATCCAAAGATATGGATACAATAATCACAATTGCACTTATCAAATACCAACTTTGATGGACCTTAAAAGTTCCTTCAACCTTTACGTAAACACATGATTTAGGAATGAGAGTATGCCACTAAATCCCTCAAGCCAGATTTACCACTCAGTTGGACTATGGCTGATATGAATGCTATCTCCACTCTGCATTCTCACTCTGATAACTTTTCATCCACTTTTTCATAACTGCCAGGGCCTCAAAAATACTCAAAGACGACTTACATTAACATTTTTACAAGTTCCAAGGAGCCATGCCCCTCAGAACAAAAATATTCTGAGGGCCTACCTCACGTATGTGTTAATGTGAAGATTAGATGGTTTGATAATTTCTGAAACCTTAATTACAGTGTCCTGTAAAAGTATCCAACCCCCAACCTTTTGTTCACATAAACGAGTATTACAATCAGGGATTTTGATCAATTTAACTGAGAATTTTTATTTGTGAATCACATGCTCCTCCCCCCCACAGTATAGCGCAAAAAATGGAAAAGTGTAAAGCATGAAAAATCAAAAATTCAAAAACTGAGAAGTCAGCAGTCAAAGGTATGCATCCTCCTTTGCTCAATACTCACAGCTATTATGGCTAGCAGACTCTTTATATGTTTCTATTAGCTTTGCACAATGTGGTAGCGCAAGATCTGCCCATTCCTCCAAGCAAACTTGCTCAAGTGTACTTTTATTTGTGGAGAGACTATGGACAACAACATTGAGGTCTTGCCAGAGATGTTAAGAATCATAACAATCATGTTAGGGTCAGATCTCTGACTGGGCCACTCAAGGACAATCAAGGACACCAACTTTCTTCATTTGAAGCCACTCCATGGTGCTCTGGCATTTCCACTTCAGTCTCATCCAACCACAAGGCTTTCTTCCATATCTTCACAATATCTTCTAAGTGAAGCTTTGCAACATCTTTACGGGCAAGGATATGCTTTTTTTTAAAGCTGGGGTTCTTCCTTTCCACTCTTCCATAAATACCCTCTTTATCCAAGGCCTTATAAATGCTGGAGCCATGAACTTCATCTCCAGTTGCAGCCACCGACTTCCCCAGCTTACTCAGAGTGATTGTTAGCCTCACAGTAGCTTCTCTTACATGCCCATTCTTCTCTGGTGACTAAGTTTAGAGGGCTGGTCTGACCTTGGCAGTGGGGCCATGGTTTCCTATTTTTCAACTTTTTGAACTACAAGGCATGTTCAATGCTTTTGAGATGGTCTTGTACCCTTCCTCAGATTTGTGCCTCTCTATCATTTCCCTTAATTGTCTTGAATGCTCTTCTGTCTTCATTTCAGTTTTGTCTATTGAGAAACTACTATACTGTTGGACTTTACAGAAAGGGGGGTATTTATTCTTATGAATTCATTGAAAACAGATGATCCTCCAGTTTTCTCCAACAAATTGGTTGAGTTGGTAAGGTAATACAGTAGACTGCACCGGAGGAAAATTAGCATAATAATTGCAAAGAGGATGAATACTTTTTCAGCCTCACAATGTTTGTTTCTAATTTTTAGTAAATTGTTGATAAGTTTTGGAATTTGGCCACTCTAGGACATTAACTTCATTGTTTTTAAGCCATTCCTGTGCAGCTTTGAGTTTATGCTTGAGGTGATTGTCTTGCTGGAAAAGAAAACTTCTCCCAAGTCACAGCTCTCTTGCAGACTACATCAGGTTTTCCTCCAGGATTTCCCTGTATTTTGCCGCATTCATTTTACTCTCTACCTTCACAAGCCTTCCAGGAACTGCTTCAGTGAAGCACCCTCACAGCACGACGCAGCCACTATCATGCTTCACAGTAGGAATGGTATGTTTTTGAGGATATGCGGTGTTTGGCTTATGCCAAACAGTGTTTAGTCTGATGGCCAAAAAGCTTAATTTTGGTTTCATCAGACCATAGAATCTTCCACCTGACTTTAGTTTCCTACATGCTTTCTGGCAAACTCTAGCTGAGATTTCATGAGCTTTTCTCCCCCCCACCAGTGGCTTTCTGTTTGCCACTCTTGCATAAAACTGTGACTGGTGAAGCACCTGGGCAACAGTTGTATGCACAGTCTCTCCCATCTCAGCCACTGAAGCCTGTAACTCCTCCAGAATTGTCATAGGTCTCGTGGTGGCCTCCCTCAGTATTCCCCTTCTTATATGGTCACTCAGCTTTTGAGGATGGCCTATTCGAGGCAGATTTACAGCAGTGCCATATTCTTTCCATTTCTTGATGATTGACATAACTGTACTTTAAGAGATATTCAGTGACTTGGAAATTTTTCTTGAATCCATCTCCTGACTTGTGTTTTTCAATAACAGTTTCACAGGAGTTACTTGGAGTGTTCTTTTGTCTTCACGGTGTGATTTTTACCAGGATATTGACTCTTCAGCAGATGGAACTTCCAGATATAGGTACATTTTTACTATAATCAATTGAAACACCTTTACTGCACACAGGAGATCTCCATTTAACTGATTATGTGACTTCTAAAACCAACTGGCTGCACCAGTGATAATTTGGTGTGTTATATTAAAGGAGGTGAATACTTATGCAATCAATTATTTTGTTTTACATTTGTAATTAATTTAGATCACTTTCTAGAGATCTGTTTTCATTTTGACACAAGAGTTTCTGTTGATCAGTGTTAGTAAAAGCCAAATTAAATCCACTGTGATTCAATGCTGTAAATCAATAAAACATGAGAACTTCTAAGGGGAGGGGGAGTACTTTTTATAGGCACTGTGAGTGGAGGAAATCATAATTGGCATTTTCTGGCTGTCAGACTAGGCTAGAACTTTCAGTGCAGAGTAATCCATGGGAGGTGTTTTAGGGCAAGCATATTATTCACAATTCCCTGAAAGTGAAATCATAGGTAGACATGGTAGTGATTGCCTTTGGCATACTAGCCTTCATCAATCACCGAGTATAAGAGTTGGGATGTTGCAGTTGAAGATGTTGAGGCCACACTAAAATACTGTGTACATTTTCAACTCCCTTTTGAGGAAAAGTTATTAAACTAGAAAGAGAGCAAAGAACATTTACAAGAGTTAGGAGAGGTTGGACAAGTTAGCACTTCATTCTTTGGAACATAGGAGACAGAGTCTCCTCACGCTCAGAGACTGAGAATAATACACCTTATTAGAGGTGTATACAATGATGAGAAGCATAGATAAGGTGAATGCAGAATTTCCTCAGAAATAGCAAATCAAAAAGTTGAGGGCATAGGTTTATCATGAAAGGTACATGAGCTTGTAGCACAATTACAGATTGGCAGGTATGGCATTGTGGCTGAAACAAGACAAACTGGGAACTTAGTGTCAAAGGACACATTGTATTGAAAGGATAGGCAGGAAGGTAGAAGAGGTGGGGTGGCTCTGTTGGTAAAAACAAAATAAAATCAAATCTTGAGACATAACAGAATTGTTGTGGGAAGAGCTAAGAAACTGCAAGGGTAAAAAGACCCTGATGGGACTAACATACAGACCTTCCAACAGTAATAACAGTAATGTGGTTTACAAATTACAACAGGAGTTGAAAAATCCATGTCAAAACGCCAATGGGAGATGGGCAAAGATAGTCATGCGAGATATCAATAAGCATGTAGATTGAGAAAATAGGTAGAGCTGGATCCTAAGAGGGGAAAATGTAGAATGCCTGTGTGATGGCTTTTTAGAGCAGCTCGTGGTTGAGTCCACTAGGGGATCAGCTATTCTGGATTGGGTGTTGTCTAATGAACTGGAATTGATTAGAAAGCTTAAAGTAAAGGAACCTTTAAGGGCCAGCGATCATATGATCAAACTCATCCTGCAATTTGAGAAGGAGAAGCTAAAGTCAAATGTATCAGTATCACAGTGGAGTAAAGAGAATTACAGAAGTATGGGAGGAGACCTGGTTGGAACGAAACAGTACCAGGGATGACAGCAGAGCTGCAATGGCTGGAATTTCTGGGAGCAATTCAGAAGACAAATAAGCAGCATTCTAAAGGCAGAATGATACAACTACAGCTGATAGGAATCAAAGCCAACATAAAAGCCAAAGAGAGAGCATATAATGCAGCAAAAATTAGTGGAAAAATTTTAAAAACCAACAGAAGTCAAATAAAAAATTAATGTAGAAGGATAAGATATAATATGAAGGAAAGCTAGCCAATAACATTAAAGAGGATACCAAAAGTTTGATGGACAAACTGAATAAATATTTTGCATCAGTCTTCACTATGGAAGGTACTAGCAGAATGCAGGAAGTTCAAGATTGTCAGGTGGGAGAAGTGTGTGAAATTGCCATTACTAGGGAGGAAGTTCTTGGGAAACTGAAAGATCTTAAGGTAGATAAGTCACTTGGACCAGATGGTCTACACCCCACAGTTCAGAAAGAGGTGGCGGAAGAGATTGTGGAGGCATTAGTAATGATTATTTAAGAATGAATTCATTCTGAAATGGTTCCAGAGGACTGGAAAATTGCAAATGTCACTCCACTCTTTAAGAGACTGAGGCAGAAGAAAGGAAATTATAGGCCAGTGGTTGGGAAGCTGTTCCAAATGGTTGAAATCAACTGTTAAGAGTGTGGTTTTGGGCTACTTGCATTAGGTTTAGTGTTAGGCTGTAACTCATCATGGTTTCCTTAAGGGGAAATCTTGCCTGGCAAATCTGTTGGAACTCTTCAAAGAAATAACAAGCAGGTTAAAAAAAAAAGAGAATTGGTTGGTGTTGTGCACTTGGATTTTCAGAAGGCCTTTGACCAGGTGCCACACGAGGCTGCTTAACAAGTAAAGAGCCCATGGTATTACAGGAAAAGTGGGTGATAGTGGACACAAGTATTATAGAAGGGTTAAAGAGGTTCTTACACAGAGAATTGAGGGATATGGACATTGTGCTGGTGCTGTACTTTTCTGTGATCAGAAGGCAGGTTCCTACAAAGGAAAGCTTCAAAAGGATATGGGCCAAAAGCAGGCAAAATAGGACTAGCTTAGATGGGCATATTGGTCAGCCTGTGCAAGGTGGAAGTTTCTGTTTCTATGCTGTATTACTCTATGCCCATTCAAGCATGACAATTATTCACAGCAATACTGATCCCTCTTTTCCAGCAGGACCTCTTGGTGAAAGGTGAAGGACACAGCATTATCCACATGCAATGATTACCATTTTCCAACAGTTTCACCAGAGACTTTTAACCCTTGATTTTGTTTTTCAGCCAGTGAATTTTAAATGTTACTTCATATATTTATTCATATGAAGCTTAATATCTAATTAAAATTAAATGGGTTGCCCTTTAAAGTAGATAAAACAAGATTATTGCTCTGAAAAGATTATGAGGTAAGTCTTTGGAACACTCTTCCTCAAAAGGTAGTGGTAACAGCTCATAAATATCTTTAAGGCAGAGTTAGATACTTGAACGAAAGTATTACTGGATTCTGCAGATCGACAAAGAGGAATTGGATCAGCAATGAACATGTTTAATGGCAGATCAACAAGAGGCATTGGAACAGCCATGAATCTATTTAATAACAGATGGACAGGAGGAATTAGATGACCCGTGAACCGTTTAATGACGGACAGATGCGACAGTGAGGTTCTCAACTCCTACTCTGAATTTGCATGTGCATTTAGGAAGTTCAGTATCATGACACTGTAGCCAATGCTGATGACAGACTAATGGACACCAGAGGCAGCAGAAAAAGTGATAGATCAAAAAACCTTTCAAATAGGATACTCACTACATCATACAATTTAGTATTTCAATTTACTCTTTTTGCCATTTAAAATGTCAATAAAAACATTTTTCTTAGTAATGACACTGTAGCAAGGTTGACTACAATAGACGAGTCCTAAGTGTTAATTTTAAATGTTATTGTCTGCATCCAAACCTCTAGCTGCGAGACAAATATTTGCTATATGGACAGAATGGGGCTTGTAATGATAACAGCTACTCAGGACATGCACTTACAATTTTAACCCTAATGCAAGAACGTCAATTAAAAATTACTACAAAACTGCCACTGGGGAATAAAAGAAAAAGTACACCTTTACTGTACCTCATCAGCTTTATTTGTAGCTCTGCCTTCTTCTACATTCCCAATACGAATCACAATGTCGGTAATGCGGAAGTGGAAATCCGGATGGTCAGCAATATCATAAACACTAATATCTTCTTCATGGCCCAGCACCTGCAATTTTAAGTTCAAACTTCAAGTAAATTTATTATCAAAGTACATGTCACCATATAAAACAATAAGATTCATTTTCTTGCAGGCATACTCAAATCCAATAACCATAATATAATTGATGAAAGACCACACCAACAGGGCAGACAACCAGTGTACAAAAAACTATGCAAATACAAAAAGAAGAAAAAAACAATAAATAAGCAATAAATAAATATCAAGACATGAGGTGGAGTCCTCAAAAGCATCAAGAGTTTGTGGGAACAGTTCAGTGAAGGGCAAATGAAGTTGAGTGCAGAATCTCCTGGTTCAAGAGCCTGATAGTTGAGTGGTAATAACCTGGTAGTGTTGGACCCGAGGCTCCTCTAACTCCTTTCTGATGGCAGCAGTGGGTAGAGAGCATGACCGGAGAGGTAAGGGTCCCTGACAGATGTGACACATAGATGTGCTCAGTGGTGGTAAGGGCTTTACCCATGATGGACCAGGCTTTATCTACTACCTTTCATAGGATACTTCATTCAAGTGCATTGGCTTTTCCATACCAGGGTGTGATGCAACCACGCAATATGATTTCCATCACATATCTATAGAAACCTGTCAAAATTTTTAGATGTTATGCTAGAGCTTTGCAAAATTCTAAGAAAGTTGAGCTGTTGTCATTTAATAAATGAGGTTTATTTGAATAACCCATCTGAAAAAGAGCTGCCAGCAAACACTTACAGCAAAAAATGTCCTGGTAGTGTTGATCTAAATGACAAGAATTAGGGTAGTGAAAAGGCAGGATAATCCCCCTGCAGAGGCAAGGGTATTTTGGTTCAAGTCCCTATTATTATCAATGTCCAAAAGTCAAAAGAGATGATTGTGGATTACAGAAGGAATGGAAATAGGTTTGCTCTGATCAACATCAATAGTTTTGTAGTTGAGACGGGTGAGTAGTTTCAAGTTCCTCAGTACACATGTCACTAAAGATCTCACCTGGACTGTACACATTGGCTGTGTGGCAAAAAAAAGCAGTGTCTCTTTCACTTTTGGTGACTGAAGTAGTTCAGCATGAGCCCCCAAATCCTCAAGACCTTCTACAGGAGTGCCATTGGCAGCATCTTGACTGGCTGTATCACAGTCCGGCACAGGAACTCTACCAACCTTGACCGTTGGGCACTGCAGAGAGTGGTATGAACAGCCCAGCACATCTGTGGATGTGAACCCCCCTCCACTGAGGATATTTATAACAGCAGGTGCAGAGAAAAGGCTTGGAATATCATTGGGGACACCAGTCACCCCAACCATAAACTGTTTCTGCTGCTTCCGAATGGCAAACAGTGCTGCAGTATTAAAGCCAGGACCAAAAGGCTATGGGATAGCTTCTTTCTATAAGCCATCAGACATAAATTTATGTCTGTACATTGCAACCAAGTCATAATGCACAGATTTTTACCCCTTCATGTTGTGGGATGGATGTAAGATTTGAATAAACTCAATAAATTAATTCAATATGCCAATACTGATTCAATAACCAATACTCCACCAACATGCCCCAGTGATGTCGATCTGAATGATAAGGATTAGGATAGTGAGAAGGCAGGATATCCCCTTGTTGAGGCAAGGGGATTTTGGTACAAGTCCCTGTTATTTTCTTTTCTTCTATTGCATTGATTGTAGCCCAGATTATTTTTTACCAATGTAACATTTATGATCAATTTACAATCACATATTGGTCTTTAAATAAACTAGATCATCTGGTCTTGCAAATCAAACCAGAAGAATTAAGGCATTATTGACTGAGCTAAATCTCAAATCACATTAAAACTACATTCTTTCATGTAAGGAAAATTGCAAGAGTTCGATTTCTTGTAACATCCCAAGATGTAGAAAAACTGATAATCACTTTTGATTTTAGCCGATTAGACTATTTTAGTGCGCTCTTTGCAGGACCGCCTAAGAAAGATATCAATTAGCTACAGCTTGTTCAAGATACAGTGGCAAGATTCTTAACCAGAAGAAAATTTGAGCACATTTCACTGGTTTTGGCATCACTACACTGGCTGCCTGTGTCCTTAAGGATCAATTTTAAAATACTCTTAATTGTATATAGGTCTCAGATTAATCTAGTTCCAAACTAGATTAGTTTGCAACCAAAACAATGTGCAGCAGATTGGTACAGTGGCCTGGGGAACTTGAAATCAGTTCTGGATTATCGAAGGAACCGGATTACAGATAGTTGGATTAGTGAAAGTCGACTGTATATTGATTTATCATTACCATTTGTATATAGTATAGGTAATGAAGCTTTCACCAGTGACCAATCCATACGTCGGCAGTTTGAGAGGAGGAAATTTCACTCAGGTCCACTGCCTGAGTAGAAAAAGGTAGCAATGGGTTGCAATAGCATAATAGAGCTTTGACCAACAGCCAATCTGTGTTTGAGATTGATTAACATGTGCAAATTAAAGGAAGGCAGGGACAAGAGCAGCTGCCATCGTCTGAGCGGACAGAGACACAGTGGTGCACTTGAGGTGTTAAGTTCTTTGAGGCTTCAGTCAAAGAAAGAAATCAAAAGAGTTGCAAGGGGATGGGAACCAGAGTGCCAGAACAGTTAATGGAGAGGTTGTGAAAGCAAATGTTAGTAAGACCTCAAGCAACGTCAGGAATCAAAAGACTGAGCATTATGTGACTAGTGTCTTGAGCAGTGTATATATCAAAGCATGAAGTATCATAGGAATGGCAGATGAGCTCAGGGCATGGATCAACAGCTTGAATTATGATATTGTAGCCATTAATGAGATTTGGTTGCAGGAGGGGCAGGACTGGCAGCTCAATATTCCCAAGACCCAATAGGATAAATCAGGGATGAAGAATCAAAAAGGGTAGCAAATACAGTACTCAAAGTGTTATATCTCAATGCACAGAGTATAAGAAATAAGGTGAATGATCTTGTTGCAGTTTTATAGAATGCCAAGTATGATGTTGTGGCCATCAATGAATCGTGGCTGAAGGATGGTTGCAGTTGCAAGGGTAAAAGGACCCTAATGGCAGTTATATACAGGCCTCCCAACAGTAGCTGGGATGTCGACTACAGATTACACCAGGGAAGAGAAAAGGTGTGTCAAAAGGATAATGTTATGATAGTTCTGAAGATTTTAAAACATGCACATAGATTGTGAAAATCAGGCTGGTAATGGTTCTCAAAAGTGAATCTCCTGAATGCCTGCAAGTGCAGTTTGTCATGAGCATACTCATACTGAGAGGTATACAAAATTGAGGGGTATAGATTGGGTAAATGGAAGCAGGGTTTTTTTTATCCCCAGAGTTTGGGTGGGACTACAGATGTCATGGCTTAACGGTGAAAGGTGAAAAGTTTAAGGGAAACATGAGGGGAATTTTCTTCATTCAGGGACATGAGAGTGTGGTATGAGCTGCCAGCACAAGTAGTCCATGTGAGTTTGATTCAATGTTTAAGAGAAGTTCGGACAGGTACATGGAAAAAGGGATATGGAGGGCTATGGTCCAGGTGCAGGTCGTTGAGAGTAGGTAGTTTAAATGGTTTTGGCATGGACTAGATGGGCCAAAAGGCCTGTTTCTGCACTGCACCTCTATGACTTTAAGCACTTTAAACCTGCATTGTAATGTATAAAGGATGCTATATAAATAAAATTATTATTTTTATATGCTAAAATGGTCTGCGTGTACAAATGAAGTAGTCAAAAAAAATGCAAGTTATCGGAGCACTTGCTGTGCAGTGCAGTCATTAGTACCTGGTCAAGTATTTTATCAAAATTTTCTCACATTCCCCAAGATTAAATGTTGATGCGCTCAAACAAAGCAGCTACACTGGGTCCCATCAAATGTGGATTTGTTCATCCTGCAAATCTACAGTACTGCAAGTCACTGATTGATACTCTGAACATCAAGACCGTAAAGACATAGGTGCAGAATTTGGCCATTTAGCGCATTGAGTCCAATCTGCCATTTCATCACGGCAGATCCCATTCAACCCCATATATCTGCCCTCTCACCATACCCCTTGATGCTCCAACCAATTGGGCATCTACCAACTTCTGCTTTAAATATACCCACGGACTTGGCCTCCATCGCCATCTGTGGCAGAGCATCCACAGATTCACCACGTTGGGTTAAGAAAAAAAACAAATGAATAAATTCATCCTTACTTCTGTTCTAAAAGGTCATCCCTCAATTTTAAGGCTGTGCCCTCTAGTTCTGGATAACCCCACCAGAGGGAATATCTTCACATTCACCTTATCTAGCCTTTGCAACTTCTGGTTGGTTTCAATGAGGTCCCTATGCACTCTCCTAAATTCCAGTGAGTATAGCCCCAAAGCTGCCAAATGCTCCTCATGTGTAAACCCCTTCACTTCTGGAATTATCCTCATGAACTTCCCCTGGACTCTCTCCAATAACGATACAGCCTTTCTGAGATAAAGGGCCCAAAACTTGACAATACTCTGTGTGGCCTGACTGGTGTCTTAAAAAGCTTCAGCAGTATCTCTATTTTTATATTCTATTCCCCTTGAAATAAATGCCAACATTGCATCTGTCTTCTTTACCACAGACTCAACCTACAAATTAACCTTCTCAGAGTCTTGCATGAGGACTCCTAAGTCCCTCTGCACCTCCAGTCTTTGAATTCTCTCCCCATTTGGATAATAGTCCACATTGTTGTTGACGACTTTGAGCAAAAATTACCAAAATGCATCATCATACATTGCCCAACAATGGATTCCATCTGCCACTTTTGCCCATTCTTCCAATTTGTCTAGGTTAGCTGCAATTGCATTACTTCCTCAGCACTCCCTACCCCTCCACTTATCTTCATATCATCTGCAAACATTGCTACAAAGCCATCAATTCCCCTATCTAAATTATTGACAATGTGAAAAGTAGCAGTCCCAATACTAACCCCTGAGGAACACCATTAGTCATAGAACCATAGAACACTACAGCACAGTACAGGCCCTTCAGCCCTCCATGTTGTGCTGACCCACATAATCCTTTTTTAAAAAGTACTAAACCCACACTACCCCATAACCCTCCATTTTTCTTTCATCTATGTGTCTGTTCAAGAGGCTCTTAAATACCCTTAATGTTTTAGCCTCCACCACCATCCCTGGCAAGTCATTCCAGGCATTCACAACCCTCTGTGTAAAAAACTTACCCCTGATGTCTCCCCTAAACTTCCCTCCCTTAATTTTGTACATATGCCCTCTGGTGTTTGCCACTGGTGCCCTGGGAAACAGGCACTGACTATCCACCCTATCTATGCCTCTCATAATCTTGTAGACCTCTATCAAGTCCCCTCTCATTCTTCTACGCTCCAAAGAGAAAAGTCCCAGCTCTGCTAAACTTGCTTCATATGACTTGTTCTCCAAACCAGGCAACATCCTGGTATATCTCCTCTGCACCCTCTCCATAGCTTCCACATCCTTCCTATAATGAAGTGACCAGAATTGACACAATACTCTAAGTGCGGTCTCACCAGAGATTTGTAGAGTTGCAACATGACCTCTCTACTCTTGAACTCAATCCCCCAGTTAATGAAGCCTAGCATCCCACAGGCCTTCTTAACTACCCTATCAACCTGTGCAGTGACCTTGAGGGATGTATGGATTTGAACCCCAAGGTCCCTTTGTTCATCCACACTCTTAAGTAACTGACCATTAATCCTGTACTCAGCCTTCTGTTTTGTCCTTCCAAAATGCATCACCTCACACTTGTCCAGACTGAACTCATTCTGCCATTTTTCTGCCCAACTCTGCAGCCTGTCTATATCCTCTTGTAACCTTCAATCACCTATAGCTCCATCCACAACTCCTCCGTGTCATCCACAAACTTACTCACCCACCCTTCTGCCTCTACATCCAGGTCATTTATAAAAATCACAAATAGCAGGGGTCCCAGGACAGATCCCTGCGGCACTCCACTAGTCACCAACCTTCAGGCAGAATACTTTCCTTCCACAATTACCCTCTGCTTTCTTCCTTTAAGCCAATTTTTTATCCAAACAGCCAAGGTTCCACTTATCTCATGCCTCATGACTTTCTGGATGAGTCTCTCATAAGGGACCTTGTCAAATGCTTTGCTAAAGACCACATCCACTGCCCTACCCTCATCAATTTCTTTTGTTACCTCTTCAAAAAACTCAATCAGGTTCGTGAGGCACGATCTTCCCTTCACAAAGCCATGTTTACTATCCATGAGTAGACAGTACTTCTCCAAATGCTCATAGATCCTATCCTTAAGAATCCTTTCCAGTAGTATGCATACCACTGACGTTAGACTCACCAGTCTATAGTTCCCAAGTTTCTCCCTATTACCTTTTTTAAACAAGGGAACTACATTTGCCATTCTCCAGTCCTCCAGTACTTCCCCTGCAGCCAAAGAGGATTCAAAGATCATGGCTAATGCTCCTGCGATCTCTTCTCTCAATTCCCACAACAACCTGGGGTGTATCATATCCAGCCCTGGAGACTTCAATCTTAATGTTTTTAAGAAGATCCAGCACTACTTCTTCCCTAATCGCCACATTGTCCAGCACACAGGCCTGCACTACTTCGACCTCATCCTGATCAAGATCCTTCTCACTTGTGAATACTGAAGCAAAGTATTCATTTAGGACCTCCCCAACCTCCTCTGCCTCCAGGCACATGTTGCCCTCTTTATCCTTTAGCTGTCCCACCTTCGTTCTCGTCATCCTCCTATTCTTCACGTATGCATAGAACGCCTTGGGGTTCTCCTTAATCCTGCATGTCAAGCCTTCTCATGCCCCCTTCGAGGTCTCCTAAGTCCTTTCTTTAGCTCCTTCCTGGCTACCCTACATTTCTCATAAGCACCTCCTACTACCTGCTTCTTACATCTAACATATGCTTCCTTTTTCCTCTTGACGAGTTGCCTCACATGTTTCGTCAGCCACGGTTCCCTTTTCCTACCATTTTTTCCCTGCCTCAGTGGGACAAACCTATCCTGAACCCAGCTCAAGTGGTCGCTAAACTTCTCCCACATCTGTGCTTTCCTCTTTGAACATCTGTTTCCAATTTACTCTCGCTAGTTCCTGCCTCATCCCTTCAAAGTTAGCCCTTCCCCAGTTAAGCACTTTACCATTTTGTCTGATTTTATCCCTTTCCATAGCTATGCTGAAGCTAAGGGAGTTGTGGTCACTCTCACCAAAATGCTCCCCCACCAAGAGGTCCGTCACCTGACCAGGTTCATTACCCAGAACTAGATCCAGTATAGCCTCTCCTCTTGTCGGCCGATTCACACACTGTGTCAGGAATCCTTCTTGAACACACCTGACAAATTCAGCCCCATCTATTCCCCTTGTACTCAGGAGGTGCCAGTCAATATGAGGGAAGTTGAAATCACCCATAACTACTACCCTGTATTTCCTGCTCTATTCTAAAACCTGTCTGCTTATCTGCTCCTCGGTGTCCCGAGGGCTATTTGGGGGCCTATAGACTACTCCCAGCACAGTGATTGATCCCTTCCTATTTCTGACTTCTACCCAGACTGACTCCGTGGACACTCTTTCTGCAGTGTCCTCCCTTTCTATAGCCGTGATACTATCCCCGACCAGCAATGCTACTAACCCCCCTTTTCTACCTCCCATCCTATTCCTTTTAAAACACTTGAACCCCGGGACCTGCATCATCCAATCCTGCCCTTCCTCCAACTAAGTTTCAGTAACGGCCACAACATTGTAGTTCCACGTACTAATCCATGCTCTAAGCTCATCCTCCTTGTTCCTAATACTCCTAGCATTGAAATAGACACACTTCAACCCCTTTAACTGGCTACGATTATGTTCTGTCCCCTGCCTGTCCTTCCTCATCAACTCTGAACTCTCAGCATCCTGCCCTTGTCCTTCTACCTTAATCCCTGCACTCACATTCTGATTCACACCCCCCTGCCAAACTAGTTTAAACTCTCCCCAACAGTTCTATCAAACCTGACTGCCAGAATATTGGTCCCCCTGGGATTCAAATGCAACCCGTCCTTTTTGTACAGGTCACACCTGCCCCAAAAGAGGTCCCAATGATCCAGAAATCTGAATCCCTGCCCCCTGCTCCAATTCCTCAGACACGCATTTATCCTCCACCTCATTCTATTCCTATTCTCACTGCTGCGTGGCAAAGGCAGTAATCCTGAGATTACTACCTTTGAGATTCTGCTTTTCAACTTCCTTTCTAACTCCCTGTAGTCTTCTTTCAGGACCTCTTCCCTTTTCCTACCTATGTCATTGGTACCAATATGTACCACGACCTCTGGCTGTTCTCCCTCCCACCGCAGGATATCTTGGACACGATCAGAAACATCCCGGACCCTGGCACCTGGGAGGCAAACCACCATCCGAGTTTCTTTCCTGCGTCCACCGAATCGCCTGTCAGAACCCCTGACTATAGAGTCCCCTATCACTACTGCCTTCCTCTTCCTTTCCCTACCCTTCTGAGCCACAGGGCCAGACTCTGTGCCAGAGGCACAGCCACTGTCGCTTCCCCCAGGTAGGCTGTCCCCCCCAACAGTACTCAAACAGCAGTACTTATTGTCAAGGGGTACAGCCACAGGGGTACTCTCTAGTACCTGACTCTTCCACTTCCCTCTCCTGACTGTGACCCATTTCTCTGTCCCCCGTGGCCCCGGAGTGACCACTTGTCTGTAACTCCTCTCTATCACCTCCTCACTCACCCTGACCAGATGAAGGTCATCGAGCTGCAGCTCCAGTTCCCTAACACGGTCCCTTAGGAGTTGCATCTCGATGCACCGGGTGCAGATGTGGCCGTCTGGGATGCCAGGAGACTCCAGGACCTCCCACATCTGACACCGACCACAGAAAACTGGCCTCACACACATACTACGTCCCACTGCAATCAACAACTGCCTCACCTCTTCCCGTTACCATCGAAGCTCATTGAGCCAAAGCCCTTTCACTCTGCTGCCCGTTCCCAACGCTGCCCGCTGGATATGGCTGCCTTCTTTTTAAACTGTTCATGCTCATCTGGCTAATGTCATATGCCTGCGCAGTCTGTCCTCTCTCTTCCCCTGAGAATTCAAAATGTCTTCCCGCTGGTAATCCTTAGGTGCTCTCTTGCTGTCTTCTTTTTCTGAATCAAAAACTTCTGCAGATTCCTTGCCCTTTTTAAACTGTTCGCGCTCAACTGGCTGACATCACGCGCCTGCACAGTCTGGCCTCTCTCTTCCTCTGAGAACTCAAAATGTCTTCTCGCTGGAATTCCTTAGGTGCTCTCCCACTGCCTTCTTGTTCCGAATCATTGGTAGCCAACCAGAGAAGATCCCCTTTATTCCCACTTGCTGCCTCCTGCGTGTTAGCCATTCCTCTATCCATGCCAGTATCTTTTCTGTAACACCATAGGATTTTTCATCTTGTTAAGCAGCCTCACGTGAGACACCTTATCAAATAACTTCTGAAAATCTAAGTAAATGATATCCACTACCTCTCTTTTGTCTCCTTTCTCCTGTTTGTTACTTCCTCAAAGAATTCTAATAGTTTTGTCAGGCATGATTTCCCTTTATAGAAACCATACTGACTTTGACTTATTTTATCATGTGCTTCCAAGTACCCCGAAATTTCCTCCTCAATAATGGACTCCAACACATTCCCAACCACTGAGGTTAGGCTAACTGGTCTATAATTTCATCTCTTTTGTCTTCCTCCCTTCTCAAAGAGTCCAGTGATAGCTGCAAAAGAATGCTGTCAACATTTATATTGGGATCGCAAAATCTTGCTGGACATTGGTAATAGAGTATACTGCAAGTCCAATTCATTGGTTCACTGGCAAGAACAACATGGGGAAGATGCAATGCCACGGCTGTAGCGAGGACTAGGCCAAACCCGCAGGCTTGCCTATTGTAGCCATCCATGGCAAGAGAACTGAGGTAGTGTAGGAGAGAGCAGGGGCTTCTGTTGCGCATGCCAGAATTAGTCCTGGGTTCGGTGTTTGCTTGGTGCTATTCTCCAAGGTTTGCTTGGTGGAAGGACAAGCTGGATCAGGACTCAAATCGTGCCACTCAGGGACTTGGGTTATATTATTTTTTTGTGAATATGTTTTTCTGAAATCACAACCACATGAGTTACTTGTGCCATGTGCTGCTGGTAATGTGTGTTGCTCCTTGGCCCCAGAGGAACACTGTTTCATTTGGCTATATTTATGTTTGGTTGAAAGATAATTAAACTTGAACTTGGTAAATTTCTCACCTACGTAACTTTGCAAGGCAACTGCAAGTGTTCTTGAACTCATCTTCAGGATATAGTTCCAAAGGAGAATGTTGGTTCTCCGTTGCATTCAACAATGACTAGATGACCTGTGTGGGAGAGTTTTTAAAAGAGGAAAAGCTGTGGGACTGGGACAGTTCTACTCTCTTGACCTTGGAAGTCCAGGTCCAGTGATACAAGGAGTCGACACAAACTGGGGTCTTACTTGATTGCAGTGGATGACCATGACTGCTTTTGTGCCTTTGTCATGCCAGAGAACAGCACCACCTTAAAGCCTGGAGTTTACATGCTATTAAACAACTATCCACTGACAAAGGACCTTGGGTGTTGATCCATTTTCTTCATTTTAATTCCATTGACTTTTACATCCTAACTATTATCACTATAAATTGGACACTGTTTCAGCAGACAGCCTATGCTCTAACCTCAAGATCTTTAACAGCCAATTATCCAACAGACATGAATTAGCAAAAAATCTGCACAGTTTCAATACAATTGTTCTTTAAATTACTCACCTCAATCTCATTACCATTTGCCTTCGGTTTGAACCATTTTACTGAACATGTCCGCCCAAAGTGGTCAACGGATTGGACAACGCCATACACACCAATTTCCTGGGCACCTTGAGCTTATAGGTAACAATAGTTAGTGCAAAACAGGAACTAAACTGAAGTTCTATTTTTAACCTGCATTCTTAATAATATTCCTTTATCCAAATGATGAAAGCTTTGGTCAAGGTCACAGAAGTCAAACATTATAATCTCTCAATTATTATAAGTATTGTTTGCTTTGCAGTTGGGTACTGCTTCTGGGGCCTTGAACACTTATTGGTTACTAGAGATACTAGGAAATAAAAAGGATATTTTTCTTTCTAATGATAAGTCAGGTTAGCTGGGCTCTAGATTAACATCTGACCTTGTTTCTTCATAAGATTCTAATGGAGCTAGTGCTACACAAAAGCAATATATCCATTACTAGCTCTGCTCTCATGCATAAAAAGCTACAAGAACAACTACTTACCCTTTTTGTAAATTGGTTTTCCACCACTGACCATGATATAATAGAACAAGGCTACTCAGCCCATCAAGTCTGCGCCGCTATTTTATCGTGGCAGGTTTATTATCCGTCTCAACCCTATTCTCCTGCTTTCGGCCTGTAACCTTTCATGACGTGACTAATCAAGAACCAATCAACTTCCGCTTTAAATATACTCAATGACTTGACAGCTGAAGACATTTGTGGCAATTAATTCCACAGATTCACCATCCTTTGGCGAAATAAATTCCTCATGTCTGTGAAACTTATTTTTAACTGGGTGTCTCTGGAAATGTGGCTCATTAGCCCCTTGCTAACAGCCACTGAACTACGCGGTGAGAAACCCACCTTTCTCAGACTCTGTACGTCTAGGGTATATGCACTTTGGTCCCGCCAAACCAGAGGTTGGGATGTCTCACCCACCCAAACCCCAGCTTGTGTGAATGCTGTGTGATTTACTACCCCCCTCCCATTCCTGCAATGGCCTGTCAGCAAGAAATAACAGATCGTATACTACATACAATTATAAAATAGTATATTTATGAACATTAACTTAACCAAGAGTTATTAAAGAAAAAAAAGAAAGAAAATGCCAAAAAGGGCCCTTTATAATTAAACATTCAAATGTGCACACAAGTTGGAGCTAATCTTGAACTTGGTTGTAGCTTACGCGCTGGACCCTTGGTCTGCGAGACAGTACATACCACCTTCCCTATGTTGCTCGAAATCCATCTCAAACAAATGGGTCTCCCATGAGGGTATTGGTCCTTTCTCCTTGAAGCCCCTCATCTGCAAAAAGCACCTTGTGCAACAGGGAAGGCATTCTCAGCCACCTTCCCTCCTGTCTTCTCCCAACTCCCGCTGAAAAAGATCTCAACCCATACCAAGGACCCTGACAAAACCTTTCCGCCCAGCATTCTCTAGAACCTACTCCCAATTCCACCATTCTGACTGGCTGACACTACATTCCAAAGCTGAACAACAAAGCGTCTTATCTCAGTTCAAACCCAACCAGGCTGAAAGCAGAACAGACTGCCCTTACAGAACTGCTAAAATGAAATACCTACAGCATAGTAGTAAAAATCAGGGTGTTGCATTTGTTCTAAGTGGACAGCCCTCTGTTGTGAGGCTGTCCCCTCTGGACCCAGACTCACCCACTATAGGAAACATCCTCTCTTGGACTTTGAACACTTGTTAACTTTAAATGGGCCTTCCTTATTCTTCTAAACTCAGCACATATAGACCTAGAGCCATCACTCATACATTAACCCTTTCATTGCTAGATTAATTAAAGGCTCAAAAAAACTATATACTCTGAAATTCTTCACATAACAAAAAATGAACAAAAGTGGAACAGGCACATCAACCCCCAAACCCCACTCCCATGCACAAAAAAAAGAGAAAAATCAGGCAAAATATACAGACTATAGACTTTTTTTCCCAGCCTTGTAGTTTTTTGTTCTATTCCAAGTCCACATACAAAACACAGAAAATCCCTGGTAATATTCTCCAGCCACGACAGCAGGCTCTCACCTCTCCAGTAGCAGGGAGATCAAAAGACAGGCAGCCAGCACTCACTTCGCATTCTCCTCAATGCTTCAATCTCCCTCTTCGCTTTAATCGGTGGACAACGGAAGCTTTAATCAGCTCACACCCCATCTCACAGCCTATTGCCATGAAGTTCAAGCATGCTGCCTGTCTCCAGAAATCCTCTTGGAAGGCTTCAGAGCACTGAAACACCCAAACTTCTGTATTCACCTCTAAGTTTCAATCTCTCATTGCTTTAATCAGTGGACAAAGGAAGCCTTAATTGGGGAGATGGAGTTGAACATTGCCTCACACCCAGTCCCACAGCATGCCCACCATGAGGTTTGCACACGCTGCCTATCTCCTGGAGATTGCAGAGCGGTGGAACCCTAATGCGTGGAACACCCAAACAATCTCCAAACAGCAAATCACAGGTTCCAACCCACAGAATCACTCCCAAGACAAAAATCATACATAAAAGACATAGAAATAGTGAAACGTATTGTTTCACGATCTGCCCAGACGATGCTGATCGAAGGAGCATTGAATGCAGGGGCCATTTTGGCCGGAAGGGTCATTATTGTGAACATCCTCTGAACCGTCTCTAATGCCAACCTCTCTTAGATAAGGTCCTAAACTGCTCACAATTATCCAAGTGCGGTTTGATCAATGCCTTATAAAGCTTCAGCATTACACCCTTGCTTGTATACAGGTGTCCCCCACTTGACGAATGTTCGTTTTATGCCACTTTGCTTTTACAAAAGACATACATTAGTAACCTGTTTTCACATTACAAAGAGGACTTTCACTTTTACAAAAAATTTTCCCATATAAATTAATGGTTCTTCACTTTACTCTATTTTGGCTTAAGAAAGTTTTCATAGGATTGCTCTACCTTTGTAATGAGGGCGGGGGGAAACACCAGTATTTTAGTCCTCTTGAAATGAATGTTAACATTGCACTTGCTTTCATTACCAGCAACTCAACTTGCTGACCTCCAGTTCCTGGCCCAGATTTGCAGACATCAGGTGCCTGGGTTGTAGAGTCTGGAAATCAGAGGTTTGATGTCTGCAAGTCTGGGCCAGCGACTGGAGGTTGAGGGAAGGAGGTGGCTTTCCTGGGATTTCTGGATCTCACTATTTAATACTTAAACTAGATTGTTAATTGGTATCTTCTTTGCAGTTTAACAATTATTTGCTTGTATTTCATATAATTACTTTTATTCAAGTAACAGTTTAATATGCTTCCTTAGTGGTCACAATACATATTTGCAAGTTGTCTGTTCCCTAATGCATGGACCCCTCGGTTAATGGTAGGGGTCTATTGTATAAAAATGGTTGGGAACCCCTGCCCTGGGGGTTATACAAATTCTGGAAAGCTCCAGAAGTTTCTTTGGTTTGCATTATTTGAATAAGAATCATGTAGGTTAACTCTCACCTAGAAATTTGAATGGAATTTTCCATATCTATGTGGTATAAAAGAGCTTCTCTGTGCTGGGCACCACCTTCTTAATCTTTGAGCTCCTTCCCTATTACTGTCCTCTTTCAATTTTCCTCAAAAGCCCTTCCAAAAGTGTTGTTACAACCACTAATTTAAAGCTCATCAGTCTATAACTCCATGGCTTATCCCTGCTACCCTTCTTAAATAAAAGCATAACATTAGCTATCTCCCATCCCTGGTACACTTGCTTCCCTTAATACTCTAGGATACATTTGGTCAGGCTCTGGGAATTAATTCACCTTTGTGGATTTCAGAGCCTCGAACACCACCTCCTTTGTAACACTGGTACACTCGAGAACATGACCATTCTTTCCCTTAACATAGCAGCTTCTCCGCAATAAATAACAATGAGAAGTTTTTATTATCATTTCTCCCCACAGATTACTACATTGACCCTTAAGATCTCTACTCTCTCCTTAGCTACCCCTTTGCTCTTCATATACAGAGAATTTTAAGATTAATTTCTTTCCTTTGAGCATGTTAATAGCATTTGTTAATGACCCTTTAACCCAATAAATCCATATTACCAAGTTGTTACATGACCTAGTCTCAAACAAGAGTTTATGGATGCTACAAATCCAAAGTAACACACAATGCTACAGGAACTCAGATCAGGTGATGTCCTGATGGAAGGTCTCAAAAGCTATTTATTCCTCTCCATGGATGATGCCTGATCTGCTGACTTCATCGAGCATTCTGGGCTACTTTGAGATAGTCCCAGTTGCCTGTATGTGGTCTGCATTCCTCTAACCATACTTATCAATGTACCGATATCGAAACTATAGAAAGGGTGCAGTGGAGATTTACAAGGACATATAGGTTGAGTGAACTTGGTCTTTTCTCCTTGGAGTGACAAAGGATGAGAGGTGACCTGACAGAGGTACAAGATGTTGAGAGGCATTGATTGTGTGGATAGTCAGAGGCTTTCTCCCAGGGCTGAAATAGCTAACACAAGAGGGCAAAGTTTTAAGGTGCTTGGAAGCAGTCCTAGATTTATCCATCACCATCTTGAAACTAATTATGGTCACAGGTGCCCAAATTCTCCCCTACAAATATGTCAACCGCTTGAATGGCTTCATTTCCTTAAGTCAGTGATGCCCTTTCCTCAGAATGGTGCTCCACATATTACTTCAACTTCCTGTGCACACTTAAATTCTGCCCATTTAACCCCTTAGCACCAAAGCAAAAATAATTTCACTGGTCCTTTTACATGCCCCCGAATTTGCTGATTATATCCTGTTAATGTGGCTACTACTCCTACCTTTATGTTATTTATTTAGAGATACAGCACAGAAAAAGCCCTTCTACCCATACTGCCCAGCAATGCCCAACAACCCCGATTTAACAGTAATCCAACCACTGGACAATTTACAAATAACCAGATAATCTACTTGGTGCATGTTGGATTGTGGGAGGAAATCGGAGCACCAGGGGAAAATGCACACATTCTATGCAAAGGATGTACAGAGACTCCTTACAGAGACACTGGAATTGAATTCCGAACTCCAGCACCCCGAGCTGTAATAGTGCCACACTATTACTATCCTACCATGGCAATCAATGCATTTCCTTGCATTTTTTGCCTCCAGCCAAACTTAACTTTTTTCTATATATTTTTAATCTACATTATTGCAATAAAATAAAAAACCTTTGCTTCCCTTCATTCCACGTATCTCACTTTTTATCACTGTGGCCTTATCTGTCTCTACCTTGATCCCTTGCCTTCCACTTTCAGATTAGAGCCCTAACATTGTAAAATGCTGATTAAAATTTTCTGCCAACAGCTTCAGTAAACAATCCAGTGAGATGTCATTTTCGTTCAGCATTCAGCCAAAGCTACAATAAAATCTGTCTCCGTTATCCTGCATGGCAGAGCATCCTACACTAACCTGGGAGGAAAAATAAAATCACATTGATTCTTCTAACAACCATCTTCATTCTGTCCTCTGGTTCCTCACCCTTCTGTCAATGTGAAGGGCTCCCTTCCTGAATGATTAGATGTTGAGTCATCTTTCTGTGCTTCTCCTAACTACTCCAGTTTTTACATGATCTAGTCAGACAAAATCTGACCTTTTGAATTTAATCCAGAATTGTGACATGTTGACCTAAGAAGCAGCAGATACAAACCACTCAGCTGCTTTATAATTCCACGGGCTTCATACTCAATGATAAGTTGCTAACATTGTATTATGTTACAAAGCCCCTTGTGAAAGCCCACTACACATTAACTTCATACAACCTCAGCTCCATAAAGCAATTAAACATCATTTATACTAAATAATTTACACAATAAATTATTTACACAATAATTTGTACATTGTCCTAAGAAATTTCTAATTTTACTCCCGTCATTATTTCTCAAAGTTTCTGCTCTGCTGATGTTAACCTTAGTGATCTACAGTTGCAGAGAAACTATGGCAGTGAATATGGTTATACTTGCATTTTTCTAATCCTTATGTACACCCCTGGGTCTATAAATGTTTAGAAAATTACAGACAAGACCACTGCAATTTGAAAGTCTATTTCTCTCAACAACCTAGGACATATCCCATCTGGAGCAGATGATTTATCCACATCAAGCCTTCCCAGTTCCTCAACTACAAATCCCTTTACTGAGATTTCAGCAGCAAAGTCAAGGAGGATTAAAGAAAATTTCAAGGCACTCTGCAAGTTCATTAAGAGCAAGAGGATAACTAGGGAGCAGGACCACTCACGAATAATGGAGGGAGCACATGCTTGGAGGCAGAGGGTGTGTGCCTTTGTATTGGTATTCACCAAGGATGTGGAGTATGTGGAGATCACTGTGAAGTATGATAACCCACCAGGGCATTTTGAGATAAAGAAATACTGTGGGGTTACCTATAAAACATTAAGGTGGATGTCTCTGGAGTTTGATGTAATCTACCCCAGGTTATTCAGAGTCAAGAAGTTAGATTGTGGGGGATTTGACCGAGATAGCCACATTGAAGTCCCAGAGAATAGGTGAGCAGCTAATATTGTTTCACGTTTGGAAATGTTTTCTTTAAGAAAGGAGGCAGGCAGCAGAAAAGAAATTATAGACCAGTTAGCCTGACCTCTGTGGTTGGGAAGATGTTGGGAGTCAGTTGTTAAAAATGAGGTTACTGAGTACCTGGTGACACAGGACAAGATGGGACAAAGGCAGCATGGTTTCCTAAGGGAAGTCTTGCCTGACAAACCTGTTGGAATTCTTTGAGGAGATTACAAGTAGGATAGATAAAAGGGATGCAGTGGATGTTGTATACTTGGATTTGCAGAAGGTGCCACACGAGGCTGCTTACCAAGTTAAGAGCCCATGGTATTAAAGGAAAGATTAACTACTGGCATGGTTAGAGCATTGGCTGATTGGTAGGAGGCAGTGAGTGGGAATAAAAAGATCATTTTCTGGTTGGCTACCAGTGACTAGTGGTGTTCTGCAGGAGTCTGTGTCAGGACCGCTTCTTTTTATGCTGTATATCAATGATTTGGATGATGGGATAGACGACTTTGTTGCCAAGTCTGCAGATGGTATGAAGATTAGTGGAGGGGCAGATAGTGTTGAGGAAACAGGAAGGCTGCAGAATTACTTAAGATTAGGAGCATGGGCAAGAAAGTGGCAAATGAAAGACAATGTTGGAAGATGTCCAGTCATGCAGTTTGGCAGTAGAAATAAATGTGCAGACTATTTTCTGAACAGAGAGAAAATCCAAAAATCTGAGATGCAAAGGAACTTGGGAGTCCTTGTACAGAACATCCTAAAGGTTAGCTTGTAGGTTGAGTCAGTGTTGACTCGATGGGCTAAGTGGCCTAATTCTGCTTCTATGTCTTATGGTCTATTCAAGGAAAATGCCAAAAATCTTGGAAATTATAGACAGGTGAGTCTCATGTTATTGAGGAGGATTCTTATGGATTTCATTAATGAGCTTTTGAAACATCATGCCTAACTGTGCAGTCAGCTTGGGTTTGTGTGGGGCAAGTTATGTCTTACTAAAGTGACTGAGTTTTATTGAAGTGACAAAAGTGATGAGGGTAGAGCTGTGGATATAGTCTACATGGATTTTAAAAGGCATTTGACAGGGTCCTACATGGGAGGCTCATCCAGAAGGTTGAGATGTATGAAATCTATCAAGACTTGGCCATTTGGATTCAGAACTGAGTTACTCATAGAAAACAGAACATGGTGGTTAATGGGACTTATCCTGGCTGGAGGTCTGTGACTAGTAATCTGCAGGGATCTGTTGTGCATATACAAATAAAGAACTTGCATGAAAATGAAGTTGGATGGGTTGGTAAGTTTGCAGATGATACAAAGATCAGTGACAGCCTGGATAGTTTTGAAGACGGCCATAGGATAGAGCAGGCTATAAATCGGTCACAGATATGGGCAGAAAAATGGCACTGTTACCGACAGACCTTTGACAGTAAGCACGGGGGTCCAAGTCTGTACATTCCTGCAAATGGCTGCATAAGTTGACAGAGTGGTAAAGAATCTTCTCCGTGGACCATCACCTTGTTATGGAGGAGAAGCTTGTGTGCTCCTGAGATCCCGAGAGCAACACTGTTTGGAACTATGCTCCTGGTAGGGTCACCCATGGTGGTAAGGTCGAGGTCCCTGACAAAGAACAATTTAACCAAGACCTCAACAGTGGAACAGGCGGACAAAGTTACTTTGAAATCAACGGCTGTGAAGGCAGATGAAGGCTGCAACAAATCCAGCAGCTCCAATTGTCATGGTTTCCATGCCATTGGAATCAGTTGGTTGATTTGTGAAGTATCGTGTGCTTCTTGGAGTTCAACATCAAGTACACGTTAAACAAATACACGCACAAGCGTCTTCGCTCTGTGAGCCCATAAGCAGATCGACGGAACGAAGACCATCATCCTCTACCTCGAGGGATAGCCACGATGATGATGGTAAAGAATGCAGACAGCATGATTGCCTTTATTAGTCAAAGCTGAGTTACAAGTTAGGAAGATATGCTGCAGCTTTAAAAAATTCTAGTTAGGACAAATTTAGAGTATTGCATTCAATACTGCTTGTCCCAACATAGGAAGAATGCAGAGTCTTTAGATGGTACAGAAGAGGTTTACGGGGATACTGCATAGATAAGGTATGTGTTACCAGGAGAGTTTAGACAAACCTGGGTGTTTTCCCCAGAGTGTCACCGACTGATGGTGGTGGTGGTGTTGGTGGTGGGGGGGGTGGGAAGAAGAGAAAGATGACAACCTGATAGGTTTATAAAGTTTGAGAGTTATTGATAGAGTAGACATCCACCTGTTTTTCTCAGGGTCAACATGTCTAATGCTAGAGGGTATGCAGTTAATTTGAGAAGGGATAAGTTGAAATGAGATGTGCAGGGCAAGTTTTTATTTTTACAGTGTTTGGTGCTGGAACATGCAGTCGGGGTAGCAGTGGAGGCAAATACAACAGGTGTTTAAGAAGCTTTTAAGGTACATGAATATGCAGAGAATGGAGGGATGTGGACCTGTGTGGGCAGCAGCGACCAATGTAGGCAAGTGTTTAAACCTTATAATACCAAAGTTCCCATTTCCAAATGTTGCCCCGAGTATACTGGTTCCAATTGGCAAAAATCATTGCCGGAACTGATGCCACTTTTGGGCACGAATATACCAGTCAAAATTCTCCAGAGTACACTTCAATAACTGTTCTCCTTTACCCATTGGATTATAGCCCCAGTCTATTTTAGGATTTGACATTTTCAAATTAATACCTTACAGCTTTTGTGTACCCAATTTTTCTGCCCACTCCACGTCTTAAAAGCCCCTCTTTCCCGCTGCCCCCCCACCATCCAACAGAGCCCATAACCCCCAACCACCCTGTCGTGTGTGCACCACTGGGTCTCTGTCAAACCATGTGATAGAATTCTAAACTTGGACAACAAATTGTTTCTTTGCCATCTATCCTTGATCTATAGAGCTCACTTTCAGCACTGTGGTACAATGCCAATATATACTGAACTCAAGTGTGGTTGGTGCCTATAACTGAAAATGAACATGTCCTCAAACAAACAAATTATGTTCTCTTGCATTTTCTGCTCTGCTACTAATCATTTCTTAGAATTAAGATTGAACAACATCATTTACCACGCTTGTCCAGCACAAAATCTCCAGGGCAAAATTCATTATTATCCACATGATGGACTGGCAGCAAGTCATTGGATCGAATATTTTTCTCTACTGTACCATCCTGCCACATCACATCCACACTGGTGCTGGTTTTCAGAATCTCCACAGCAATTCTAGGAAAGAAATGAACATTAGAATTTATAAATTACTTTCTCAAGTTACAGAGGAGTGAGGAAAAGACAGTGTTAAAAGTTGAGATAGGCAAATTGTAAGAAAGTCAAAGCATCAGCCAAGAGGTAGCACCCAAAGCATTGCACTACTTAGGCAATTCCAACAGAACAGGCTAATTCATGACCCGCTACAATGATAATACCTTTAGTGTTGAGTATGTAAACATTCCAAACCCACAGGTTTGTCATGAGACATGCACTTAATCTGATCCAAATAATAGTTATCTCACTTCACCATTTTTAGGTTCTTCTCTACTGAAATATTTCATATGCCATTCTCACCCTAACTGTCTTGCAGCTGTGTTTTGGGAAATCAAATTCAACAAGGGGGTAGAGAAACAATAATGTTACTGAGCTACTGATCCAGATGTACAGATTAATAATCCCAATACCCTCATTCAACTGGGACAATTAAATAATTGAAAAACTAAAATCAGTAACATGAAATGACCAGATAGTAGAAAAATTCTGGTTCAATGATTCCCTTAAACTTAGCCTTTCTGAATCTAGAGGCACAGCAATGTGAAATCTCAACTACCCTTGAAACTCACCAAGGAAGCGCTTTGATCCATCAGTATGCAGCATCAATTCAGCAATTTTAAGGAACTGCAGATATCACAGTAGTAAACTGTGTTATTACTTTCAGGGAGCTATGAACTTACCTATACACAATGCCCACTCTCCATTTCATGCACATTCATTTGCTTATTCAAGAACGTCTTGAATGCCCCGACTGTGTTTGTTTCCTTCACCAGCACCAGAGGCAGCTCATTCCTTGCACCCAGAACTTTGGGAGGGGGTCCAAAAAAAAACTTACCCCTCATCTCCCTTGAATTTAACCCCCCTCTCACCTTCAATGTTTGCCCTCTAGAATCAAACATTTCAATGCTAGTAAAACGATACTGGCTGCCTACTCTATGTCTCTCAATCTTATAAACCTCTATCAGACCTCCCTTCAGTCTCCACTGCTCCAGAGAAAGCAACCCAAGTTTGTCCGACTTCTTATTATAAAGGGATTATCCCTTTAATCCAAGCAGCATCTGCATACTCTCCAAGCCTCGATATACTCCCTGTAACGGGAGAACCAGAACTGAATGAAATACTCCAGATGTGGCTTGATCACCCTATCAACCCACCGCTGTCAGGGAGCTATGACTTAAGACCACAAGATCCCCTGGCTCATCAACACTTAAGGATCTTGCCATTAACAGTCTCTTCAGAATTGATCTCCCAAAATGCAAAACTTCACATTTGGCTGGGTTAAACTCCATCAAATATTCTTCTACCCATCTTTACATAAAAACCTGCTGTAGGATGTTCTCATCAGTCCAGGCCTTGGTGATGTACTGGTCGAGGGTGCGCATACACATGTACCCTCCATTCTTCAGTGACTCAGCAGGGATATTGTCAGTGCCATGGGACTTACTGTCCTTAAGGGAATAGACAGCTGATAGAACCTTCTGGAAGTCTGGTGGTAGACTGAAGTCGAGGATGGGAGGAAGTTCAGGCAGTTCGTCCAGGATAGTGGGGTCTGCATCAGAATCCTGATTAAGCAGAGTGTTAAAATGCTCAGTCCACCTCAGCAGAATGGTATTCTGATTCTTCAGAAGTGTTTGACCATCTGTTGTTTTCAGGGGAGTAACGCATCGATTTATTGGGCCATAGATGGTTTTGACAACATTGTAAAAATTATGCATGTCATTATTATTGACAAAGGAGTGGATTTCATGTGCCTTTGTCAGTCCACCACTCATTTTGTATGGCCCATAGCAATGGAGAAATTCAAACATCATTGTAATTTATAAGAACAAAGGTGACAAGGCCATCTGCGGCAATAGTAGGGGCATATCACTCCTTTCTGTTGCTGGAAAGGTCCTAGCTAAGGCGATGTTTCAGAGGCTCATCAGCAACATCACCGAGTCAATGTTGCCTGTGGATTTAGGAAGAACAGGAGCACAATCACCATGATCTTCACAGCCCGGTAGCCCTCTGTTGACCTCTCCAAAGCATTCAACACTGTGTAAAGAAAGCTCTTATGGGATGTCCTCCTCAGGTCTGGCTGTCCCAATAAACTTGTTAACATTCTCCGCCAGTTCCATGATGGGATGGCTGCTCGGGTGACCACAGGAGGACAAGAGTCCGTCCTTCCTTGTACACACAGGGGTGAGGTAGGGGTGTGTGCTAGCTCCAGTGCTCTGTAACATCTTCCTCCTGTGTGTTACCAAGCTTCTCCACAATGAGATTGAGGATAGCAGTGGTCTGGCAGTGGATGTCAGATTAGATGGTGACCTCTTCAACATCAGGAGGTTCCACACAACCACCAAACTCCATAGAGAACGGGTCCTGGACCTGCAGTATGCAGATATCTGTGCTCTTGTGGCCCATACTCCGGAGGATCTTCAAACTGTCCTTGTTGTGGCAGTGAAAGCATACAGCAGGATGGGGCTGACTGTCAATACCACCAAGACAGAAGTGGTTTGCCAATGGAGTGCTAGTGTCCCACCCACCCTACCTGCCTTCACTGTTGGTGATGAAAAACTGTTAGTAATGCCAACTTTCAAATCTCTGGGGAGCATTCTCTCTGAGGATAGCAGCACTGACAATGACATCCAGAGCTGCATTAAACAGGCATCAGCTGCCTTTGGGAGACTTCGGTGTAGAGTCTTTCAGAACAGGAGCCTTTGTCCCTCCACAAAGGTTGCTGTATACCAAGTGGTCTGTGTCACCACTCTCCTTTATGGCTGTGAAGCTTGGGTAACCTACAGCCCTCACATCAAGTCCTTGGAACACTTCCACATAAGCTGCCTTCAGCGCATCCTGGGAATTACTTGGCGTCAGTGGGTGCCTCACAATGAAATACTTGTAAAGACCGACTGCAGAAATATTGAGGACATGATCACCCAGCATCAGTTGCAGTGGCTGGGGCACGTGATAAGGATGCCCCCATGTCGGCTACCCTGCAGAGTGTTATACGGCCAGGTACATCATGGTCAACGCTCAGCTGGAGGACCGAAGAAGCGCTATAAGGATCAGATGAAGAATACTTTAAGGAAGTGCAAGATCAGACCTGAGGACCCGGAGGATGTTGCTGCTGACCATAACACTTGGCGACAGCTGTGTAGGGACGGGGTTCGTATTCTGGAGATGGAAAGAACAGCCAGAAGACAGCAGAAGAGAGCCAGGAGAAATGCAGCCATGGTTGCCATCACTACCACCACCACTACCACATATACATGTCCCACCTGCAATAGAACTTGTGGGTCCAGGATAGGACTGTATAGTTATCAAAGACCTCACCGTTAAAGGAGTGGATGTCATCACTGGATTCCGATAGACAACCGAAGACATAGGAACCTACAGCACATTATAGGCCCTACAACCCACATGTTGTGCTGACCACGTAATTTACTCTAGAAAGTGCACAGAATTACCCTATCACATAGCCCTCTATTTTTCTAAGCTCCATGTGCCTTTCTTAAGAATCTTTTAGAAGACCGTATCATATCTGTCTCCACCACTGTAGTTGGCAATGCATTCCACACACCCACCACTCTGTATGAAAAACTTTTCCTTGATACCCCCTCCCCCGTACCTACTTTAAAGCACTTTAAAACTATGCCCCCTTGCATTAGCCATTTCGGCCCTTGGAAAAAGCCTCTAACTATCCACACAATCACACCTCTCTCAACATCTTATTCAGCTCTATCAGGTCACCTATCATCCTCCATCGCTCCAAGGAAAAAAAAGCCAAAACTGATCTCAATCCTTTTTCCTGTACATCATAAACAGCAGAGATCCCAGTATGGATCTCTGCAGAACACTCGTCAGAGAAATCATCCTAGTAGATCATACCTGCCACAATCCAGAACTACAAGTGCAACCCAGGCCCTAGTCACTCATGTTCCACAAAGAACTTTCCTCATGTCACCGAATTATTTACTGATCACATGTCCCCAGTTCTTCATTCTTCTCATCAACTCCACTGAAATCCCTGGATTTTGTATAGCACTGTTCACAGGAAAGCAAAGCAGTTTTTGCAGTATGCCCACAATTAAAAGTTAATCTGTATTTCAAATTCGCTTTCCCATACAGAACTCCTAACACTCCACGTTAAGGTGTTGGAGCTAGAACTGGATTCTGGATCATTCAGGAGACTAAGGGGGTAATAGATCGTACATATAGAGAGGTAGTTACACCCAAGGTGCAGAACACAAGAAAATGGGTGACAATCAGGAAGGGGAAAGGGGTTAAATGGCCAGTGCAGAGTACCCCTATTGCCAATCCACACAACAAAAGGTATATCACTTTGGAAACTGTTTTGGTGGGGGGGGGGGGCGGAGAGGGGGTTAGCGTTATGGCTATGGGTAACCCTAGTAATTTCTAAGGTAGGGACATGTTTGGCACAACTTTGTGGGCCGAAAGGCCTATATTGTGCTCTAGGATTTCTATGTTTCTAAGTTCCTCTGCATCTCTGATGCTTGAGCCTTCTCCCCATTTAATTTCTCCCCTTAATGTTCCACATTTGTTCCTTTTACCAAAATGCATTATCATACATTTCCCAACAATGTATTCCATCTGCCACATTTTTGCCCATTCTTCCAATTTGTCCAAGTCCTGCTGCAATCGTACTGCTTCCTCAGCACCACCTACCCCTCTACCAATCTTCATCTCATCCACAAACCTTGCCAGAAAGCCACCAATTCCATTATCTAAATCACTAACAAACAATGTGAACAATGATGTTTTGCACCTGAACTGAAAGGGGACTAATATCCTAGTGGGAAAGTTTGCTAAGGCTTCATGGGAAGGGGGGGGGGTTAAACCAGAGCTGCAAAAGCATGGGAACCAGAGTGCCAGAACAGATAGAGAAGAGGTTGTGGAGGCAGATGCTGTTAGGAATCAAAAGGTTGAGCATAGTGCCCTGAGCTGTGTATATTTCAATGCAAATAGGAGGATTTGTAGAAATCAACACGTGAAATTATAACATTGTAGTCATTAGTGAGACTTGGTTGCAGAAGGGGCAGGACAGTTTTCCAGGGCTCCTTTGCTTTAACATGTGACAGAGCAGGAGGAATTAGAGGATGAGTGGCAGTTAGGAACAAGAAGGGGTCAATAACTCTACTGGGCGTTTTTTTTTTATATATAGACCACCCAATAGTCGAGGAGCAGATAGGGAGACAGATTCTGGAAAGGGTTGTTGTGGTGGGAGATTTTAATTTCCCAAATATCTAATAGCATCTCCCTAGAGCAAGGGGTTTAGATGGGGTAGAGTTTGTTTAGGTGCGTTCAAGAAGGTTTCCTGATACAATATGTAGATAAGCCTACAAAAGGAGAGGCTTTACTTGATCTAGTATTGTGAAATGAACCTGGTCAGATGTCAGGTCTCTCAGAGGGAGAGCATTTTGGAGGTAGTGATCATAATTTTATCTCCTTTACCATAGCACTGGAAAGGGATAGGAACAGGCAAGTTAAGAAAGTGTTTAATTGGAGTAAGGGGGAAAAAAATAAAATCAGGCCATCAGGCAGGAACTTGGAAGCTTAAATTGGGAACAGATGTTCTCAGGGAAACGTACGGAAGAAATGTGGCAAATGCTCAGGGGATATCTGCATTGGTTTCTGCATAGGTACACTCCAATAAGACAGGGAAAGGATGGTAAGGTACAGGAACTGTGGTGTACAAAGGCGGTTGTAAATCTAGTCAAGAAGAAAAGAGCTTACAAAAAGTTCAAAAAACTAGGTAATGATAGAAATCTAGAAGATTAGAAGGCCAGCAGGAAGGAGCTTAAAAATGAAATTAGGAGAGCCCAAAGGCCTTGGTGAACAGGATTAAGGAAAACCTCAAGGCATTCTACAAGTATGTGAAGGGCAAGAGAATAAGACGTGAAAGAATAGGAGCAATCAAGTGTGACAGTGGGAAAGTGTGCATGGAACCAGAGGAGATAGCAGAGGTACTTAATGAATACTTTGCTTCAATATTTACTATAGAAAAGGATCTTGGTGATCATAGGGATGACTTGCAGTGGACTGAAATGCTTGAGCATGTAAATATTAATGAAGAGGATGTGCTGGAGCTTTTGGAAAGTGTCAAGTTGGATAAGTCGCCAGGACAAAACGGGATATACCCAGGCAACTGTGGGAGGCGAGGGAGGAGATTGCTGAACCACTGGCAATGACCTTTGCATCATCAATGGGGTCAGGAGCGGACATTTCATTATTCAAGGAAGGGAGTACCAGTGAGTCTTACTTCAGTGGTTGGTAAGTTGATGAAGATCCGGAGAGGCAGGAATTATGAACATTTGGAGAGGCATAACATGATTAGGAATAGTCAGCATGGCTTTGTCAAAGGCAAGTTGTGCCTTATGAGCCTGATTGAATTTTTGAGGATGTGACTAAACACATTGATGGAGGTAGAGCAGTAGATGTAATGTACATGGATTTCAGCAAGGCATTTGATAAGGTACCCCATGCAAGGCTTATTGAGAAAGTAAGGAGGCATGGGATCCAAGGGGATATATTTGTGCACCAAGAGGAGTTGATCTTGAAGCATATTCCTCTAGGTCTGCTTTTGAGAGTCTCTATAGATCTATATCCTGACGGTGTACAGTAAACGCTGCATCCAGTACGGAAGCATATCTACAGATATGTTAATAGCAAAAGGGATACAAGAGACGAAATTAGTCCTCTGGAAGATTAGAATGGTAATCCATGCATGGAGTCAAAAGTGAAGAGAAAGATCTTAAATACATTTTTTTTGTATCTGTATTTACTCAGGAGACAGTCTATAGAAGTAAGGCAAAATGGGCCTGACAAAATGTTCCCTTCAGACCAGAAATTGCAGAAATTACCAGGGCCCTAGCAGAGATATTTAAATCATCTTTAGTGACAGGTGAGGTACCAGAGGATTGGATGATAGCCAATGTTGCTTCACTGTTCAAGAAAGGCTGTAAAAGTAAACCAGGAAATTGTAGGTTGGCAAGCCGAATGTCAGTAGTGGGAAAGTTATTGGAAGGTATTCTAAGGGACCAGATATATGATTATTTGGATAGACATAGATTGATTATGGATAGTCAACATGGCTTCATGTGTGGCAGGTTCTGTCTCGCCAATCTTATAGATCTTATAGAAATTTTTGAGGAAGTTACCAAGGCAGTGGATGTTGTCTACATGTACTTTAAGACATTTGACAAGGTCCCACATGGGAGATTGGTCAAGAAGGTTCAGTCACTCGACATTCAAAATTAGGTATAAATTGGATTAGATATTGGCTTTGTGTTAGAAGCCAGAGAGCAGTAGTAAGTGGCTGTCTCTTTGACTGGAGGCCTATGAGAAATGAAGTGCAGCAGGGATCAGTGCTGGGTGCGTTGTTGTTTGGCATCCATAAATCAACGATCAGGATGATAATGTGGTTAACTGGATAAGCAATTTTGCAGATGACACCAATATTGGGAGTGCAGTGGACAGTGAGGAAGAGATCTTGGTTTTCAACAGGATCTGTACCAGCTGGAAAAAATGGGTTGAAAAAGGTAGACAGTGTGAGGTGTTGCACTTTGGGAGAACCAGCCAGAGTAGGTCTTACATAGCAAGCCCTAGGTTACTGAGGAGTGCAGGAGGAGGATCTGGGAATTCAGGTTTACAATTGCTTGGAAGTGGCTTCACAGGTAGATACAGTTGTAAAGAATGCTTTTGGCATATTGGTCATCATAAATCAAAGTACTGAGTACAGGAGATGGGATGTTATGTTGAGATTGTACAAGACATTGGTGAGGCCCAACTTGGAGCATTGCATGCAGTTTTGGTCACTTACCTACAGGAAAGATGTAAAGAAGGTTGAAAGAGTACAGAGAAAATTTACAAGGATAATACCGGAACTTTTGGTAAGATGGTGATTGTTTAGTTGCTCCGAACTTTTGCTCCGTTATTCTTCTTACCTTTGCACTGTATGTCTCCCTTCTTAAACCTTTTATTTTATTAGTTCTCTTTTACCTGCCTGCGAACTCATCTATCTTATAATGGCTACCAAAAGTACTAAAACCGGGAAAAAGGAAACTTCTACGGCTTTGTCAGCTGACATTCTTGCTGTTCTGGAACAACATCGACAAGACACTTTAATGGACTTTAGAACTGAATTTAGAACTTCTTTCAACCAGCTGAATGTCAAATTGGATCAGATTAATGCTAGAGTGGATGAACGTGCTGAACATTTATCTCACATTGACATAACTTCTGAAGATTTAAAACGCCGTGTTCAGTATCTTGAAACTCTCTGCTCCAGCCTAGAGGAGAAGAACAGTAAACTTTTTTCCAAAATGGTGGATCTTGAAAATCGGAGCAGACGTTGCAATCTATGAATTCTTGGTTTGCCAGAGGCCACGGAAAAGGGCTCGCCCGTTGAATTTTTATCTAAGTTTCTCTGGGAGATCTTTGGGAAAGAATTCCTTCCAACTCCACCTGAGCTTGAAAGGGCACACAGGATCTATGTTCCTCAAGCAATTCTGGGTTCCCGCCCACAGCCGATTATTTTATGCTTTCATCAGTACCAGGTGAAAAACCGTTTGATGATGGAGGCACGCCGCAGAGGTACTTTTGCTTTTCAAAATACGGTCATTCGTTTTGTGGAGGATTTTGCGCCCCAGGTTCTGAAGATGCATGCTGAGTTTAAAGGTGTAATGAAAGTACTTTTTGATCGCGGATTCAGACACTCTCTCCGAAATCCAACAGATCTTCGAATTATGCTTACTACTGGAGATTATAAGTGGTTTAAATCAGTGAAGGAGGCTGAGGCGTTTGTTGGAAGTCTTCCAGCCACCTCGTCTTCTTCTGAACCGGCCTGACCTTCTAAAATGGTTGATAAGTACTTCCCAGAGTAAAACTACTTTTTCCGAACTCAGACCTTACTTGAATAATTCAGTCATTATCTATTGAAGCTCTAAGGGCTGTAGTCAATCTCTCCCTGGACTTGGTGCATTTTTTCTAAATAGATAAGTTTAATGTTTCCCTGCGAACTTTTAGATTTTACCTGTGTAATCTATTTTATTTTTGTATAACCTTATCTATAGAGAACTACAATTGTCTTTAACTTGTTTTGGAGGTTTGGAGTTTTTATTGAAGGCCTCCCTGTTGGTTGATTCATAGTTTAAGTTTTGCTTTCTTTTCTGTAAATGGTTGATAAGGACTCTCTTTGAATTTTATAATTTCCCCCTTTTCTCCCTCCCCTTTTTTTTCTCTTTTAATCTTTTATAATTTTTTGCGGGTAGGTTAGTTTAGTTTCCTTCAGATTTTCTTTGTATTAAGTTTTATACTTCTGTTGAAGTTGTTCCTATTTGTAATTCTGTTTTCTAGTGCATAAATTAGTTATTAATTGCTATATTATTTATACGGAACTTTTGTTAACGACACAGAACTGGAAGTCATACTTGGGTTAATTTTTTTGGTAGAGCTAGCTGCTTTTTTAGGTAGCAGTCTAATTTTGGGTTGCGAGGGGGGGGGGGGGGTTCTCCAGTTCCAACACTACTCACTGTTTCTTTTGTTTTCCTTTGTTATTCAGGACATGTCTCTGTTTTGATTCTACGGATCTATGTTTACATTTTTGCTCCCAGACTGTTATTGTACTGCTTGATTTTTTATATGCCTGCTACCTTATATGCACCAACAATTGATAATGGTTAATTCACTTAAATTTGTGAGCTGGAATGTAAAGGGATTGAATCATCCTGTTAAAAGAAGGACGGTTTTCTCGCATATTAAACAACTCAAAGCTGACATTGCTTTCCTTCAAGAAATCCATATTGTAGTTTTGATAATTCTCGGCTTCTGTCAAAGTGGGCGGCTCAGCATTTTCATTCATCCTTTGCTGCCAAAGCTAAGGGGGGGGGGGGGGGGTCTTCATCCTTATTAATTCAAATATTCCTTTTGAACTCCATAATAAGATATCTGATACAAATGGCCATTTTATTATTGTTTCTGGTAAATTATATAATACTAAAGTTGTACTAGCAAACCTATATGCTCCCAATTTTGATGATAATTTTTTTGAATGTTTTTTCTCCTCACTACCAGATTTAAACTCATACTCTCTTATACTGGGTGGCGATTTCAATTGTTGGTTAGATCCTAATTTGGATCGATTGTCCTGTTACTAGACTACTTACTAAATCTGCCTTAGCTATTCACTCTTTTCTCTCTAATTATGGTATCTCTGATATATGGCGTTTCCTTCATCCTACTGAGAGAGACTATTCTTTTTATTCACATGTTCACCATACCTTTACTAGAATTGACTACTTTTTACTCGATAATCAACTTATTCCATTTGTCTATTCTTGTGACTATCAGAGTATACTGATTTCTGACCATGCCCCAATTACTTTGTCTTTAGATTTTCCTGGTCTCCCTCAGAGGAATAAACACTGGCGTTTTGACTCGACTTTACTATCGGATGATGATTTTCTAAAATTTATTAAAGATCAGATAACCTTTTATTTTAACACCAATACATCATCTGAAATGTCATCCCAGATTGTCTGGGATGCCATGAAAGCATATTTGAGGGGTCAAATAATCTCCTATACAGCAAATCTTAATAGAAAGTCCTGTGCAGATCGATTAGACCTCATTAATCAGATTAAAGAATTGGATCAACTGTATACTCAAACTAAGAATCCTGAATTATACAAGAAGCGTGTAGAACTTCAAACTAAATTTGATCTTCTGTCTACTCAACCTGTCGAACGCCAACTTCTTGAAAGTAAGAGTCGCTTCTATATTCATGGTGACAAAATCTGATAAATTTCTAGCCAATCAGCTGAGGTGTTCCAAAGCCAAACAACATATTACAAAGATCCGGAAGGAGAATGGAGACTTCACATCGGATCACTTAGAAATCAATGACACATTTAAAAATTTCTATTCTCAACTTTATTCCTCT
This sequence comes from Hypanus sabinus, assembly GCF_030144855.1. NCBI lineage: Eukaryota > Metazoa > Chordata > Chondrichthyes > Myliobatiformes > Dasyatidae > Hypanus > Hypanus sabinus. Next base: position 217,352 of record NC_082728.1, read on the forward strand.
GAATCTTTGAATGAAAATATCTCTGTTGATCATTTTTTAAATAATCTGAATATTCCTTTGCTTTCATCTGATTTTAAAGCCAAACTTAACGCGCCTCAGAAGAAATATCTTTTGCAATTTCTGCATTGTCTTCAGGGAAATCTCCTGGATCTGATGGGTTCCCCGTAGAATTTTATAAATCATTCTCTTCACTTCTTTCTCCTCAGTTATTCTCAGTATTGTCTGACTCGTTTAATAATGGTAAATTGCCACCCTCTTTTAATGAGGCATCTATTATTCTTTTACTAAAAAAGGGTAAAGACCCAACAGAGTGTTCCTCGTATAGGCCGATTTCTTTGTTTAATGTTGATGTTAAAATCTTGGCCAAAGCTTTGGCTTATAGATTAGAAACTGTTATTCCCTCTATTATTTCTGATGATCAGACTGGTTTTATTAAAAACCGTCTTCCTTTTTTTAACATTCGGCGTTTATTTAACATTTTATATTCACCTCCAACTGGGATTCCTGAATGCGTTATTTCCCTCGATGCGGAGAAAGCATTTGATCGTATAGAGTGGAACTACTTTTTTGCAGTTTTAGAAAAATTTGACTTCAGTCAAAGTTTTACCTCTTGGATCAAATTGCTGTATTTGTGTCCTACTGCCTCTGTTTTGACTAATTTTCAGAAATTGCAGTTATTTAACCTCAAACGTGGCACCCGTCAGGGATGCCCTTTAAGTCCCTTTCTCTTTGATTTGGCTATAGAACCTTTGACGATAGCATTTCAAAATTGTCCTGAATTGACCGGGATTTGGAGAGGGGGCGTTGAGCATAAAGTTTCTCTTTATGCTGATGACTTATTACTTTTTCTTTCAAATCCGTGTACATCCTTGCCTCCAATGTTTTCACTTCTTGATCAGTTTAGCCAGTTCTCTGGCTATAAACTTAATTTACATAAGAGTGAACTTTTCGCAATCAATAAAGAAGCACGAGAATTAACATTTCGTGATCTCCCTTTTAAAGTAGTTCATAATCAATTTACTTATCTTGGGATTACAGTCACAAGGAAATTTAAAGATCTCTTTCGTGAAAACTTTGCCAATCTTTCATATACTATAAAACAGAGTCTGTTACAATGGTCACCTCTATCTATGTCTTTGGTAGGTCGTATTAATGTTGTTAAAATGTATGTTCTCCCTAAACTTTTATATTTATTTCAATCAATCCCAATTTTTATTCCTAAATCTTTTTTTGATTCCTTAGACTCTTATTATTTTGTCATATCTGTGGAAGAATAAGCGCTCTAGCATTAATAAAGTTTATCTCCAAAAATCTAAAAATGAGGGTGGCATGGCTTTACCTAACTTTTGTTTATATTATTGGGCAGCCAATATACGTCATGCTACCTTTTGGTCTTTTTTCCATGGCTAACCCAAGTGCCCTAATTGGGTGGCAATGGAGTTGAGTTCCACTAAACATTTATCTATCTCTGCACTTCTTGGCTCTGTACTCCCTAGTAGCTTGTCCAGATTAATTGTTAATCCTCTTGTTAAGACACACTTTGCGTATATGGGCGCAGTTCAGGAAATTTTATGGTTTCCATAGTTTTTCCTTTTCTAGCCCTATCTTACATAATCTCCTTTTTTTACCTACTACGTATGATTCAGCATTCCATGATTGGTATAGGAAGGGCATTAGACATTTTGAAGATCTTCTTATTGATAATCGCTTCGCATCTTTTCAACAGCTCTCTGCTAAGTTCAATCTGCCCAATGCTCATTTTTTTAGATATCTCCAAATTAGACACTTTATTAATCCTTTAATTCCTAACTTCCCTGAAATGCCTGAGAAAAATGTTATGGATTTTTTTCTTTCTATTAATCCACTAGGTAAAGGTTTAATATCACTTATTCGTGATAAATTAGCATCCTTACGGCGTGCCCCTGTGGATAAAATTAGAATGGCTTGGGAGCATGATTTAAATATCTCCTTATCTGATGAGACTTGGGACTAGATTCTCAAATCGGTTAATTCAACCTCTCTTTGTGCTCGCCATTGCCTTTTACAGTTTAAGATTGTTCATAGAGCCCATACGTCTAAATCTAAACTATCTCGATTTTACCCTAATATTAGTCCTCTTTGTGATAAATGCAAAAGGGGCGAGGCCTCTCTCATTCATATGTACTGGTTTTGTCCTAGCTTGGAGAAATTTTGGAAAGATGTCTTCACAACGTTATCTTATATTCTGAATCACCACCTAGAACCTAACCCTTTAATTGCTTTGTTCGGTTTTTTGAGTGAGACAGATTTACATCTGAGTTCGACAAGTGTCGAATATTATCTTTTGCTTCTCTCCTGGCTAGACGTTTAATCCTCCTTAGATGGAGAGATATTGCCCCGCCCACGCATGCTCAATGGCTTAATGATATTATGTCCTGATTAGACCTTGAAAAAAATTCATTATTCAGTTCTTAATTCGGATACAAAGTTCCATAAGGTCTGGGGAGCTTTTATTGAGTACTTTCATAACCTTCCTCTTAACTAAGGTTTTTTTTTCAGTCCCTTGCTCTCAGCTCTTTTTTTTGGTAGTAGGCATTATTATCTTCTGTTGCTAAGTGTATTTACAATTTTGGGGGTTTGAATGTCCTGATTTATACTCTCTATATTGTGTTGTGGTTGGTCTGGAGTTTCTTTTTGTTGCGGGGCTTGGGGAGGGTACTAATTTTACATATCTTCAATTTGGGTGCTTTCACAATTATCTTCTTTTGTATTATATTATTATTGTATGTTTATTTTTGCACTGTATTAATGCTCTTCATTTCGATCTGGGTTTTTTTTTATCTGTAGCGATGTAGAAAATGTATAAAAACTAATAAAAAAAAAACAAAAAGAGAAATAACAAGGATACTACCAGGTCTGGAGGACCTGAGTTGTATGGAGAGTCAAAAGGTTAGGACTTTATTCCTTGTAACGTAGAAGATTGAGAGGATAGAGGTGTATGAAATTATGAGGGGTATAGATAGGGTAAATGAAAGCAGGCTTTTTCCACTGAAGTTGGGTGGAACTACAACTAGAGTTTAGGGAAATGTCTTCATTCAGAGGGCTGTGACGGTGTAGAATGAGCTGCCAGTGCACGTGGTGCATGCAAACTCAATTTCAATGTTTAAGAGAAGTTTGGGTAGGTATATGGTTGGTAGCGGTATGGAGGGCTGTGGTCCCAGTGCAAGTCAATGGGAGCAGGCAGTTTCAATGGTTTGGCACAGACTAGTTAGGCAGAAGGGCTGTACTCTGTGACTATTGTTAGGTAATGGTCAATGGAATTTATTCTGCGCAGGGATCCGAGACTAGTGGTGTTCCACAGGGATCTGTACTGGAACCTCTATTGTTTGTGACATATACAGTGGATTCTGGTTAATTGGGACATATGTGGACTAGTACATTGTCCAATTAAGCGGTTGCCCCAATTAGTCAAAGTGATATGGAAATAGTTAAAAAGGTGTTGAAAACAAACTACCATTGAACTGTAACAAATTGTGTATTTAAATGAAATATAAAACAAATTAGAACACTGTTGCATCTGTGTCCTGGAATATTGAGTTTGACACCGTCCTGCCCTTCACTCAGCCATGTTTCTCATCCTCCTGTAACAGTCAGCTCTTGATCAATCCATGCTCTGAGTTGTCTGCCTTACCTGTTAAAACTCAAGCATTGAAATAAATGCATTTTATCTGAGTATTTCTTTCCCTGATGTTTGTGTCTCTGGCTATCCTGATTACCAGACTTGCTCACTGGCCTCATGATTAATTTTATAGAACTTTACCCTCAGCTGTGCTTAACTTCTTAAATAGCAGGAGAAATGTACCAAACCCCAACCCTAACTCACATGGCTCCAGGAGTAATCTGGAGTTCAGTACCCTTGGCCCTACTTCTCGCAGACCAGCACATGGCACAAAGAGTAATCTAGAGATCAGTACCCTCGGCCCTGTTTCTCACAGACCAGCACACAGCTCTGGGAGTAATCTAGAGATCATAGCCCTCGGCCCTGCTTCTCGTAGACCAGCACACGACTCTGGAAGTAATCTAGAGATCAGTTCCTTTGGCCCTGCTCTTAACTTCTTACATAGCAGGTGGAATCACAGCACGTTTAAAACCAATAATTTCCATAAACAAGAAATGCAAATGCCCAGAACCAAATTATGTCACCACTAGCCACCTACGCATGATTCTTGATCTCAGTACTACAGAAAAATTTACAGAGAAATATACATGACTGGAAAAATGAAGTGATGCTCCAGTATACAAGTGTTACTGTTTGATCTGCTGATTTGTTTAGTCAAGTGCAATATCTCACCTATCACCTGGTTTGAATTCTCTGGAGGGTTTGTTTTTTTTCTTCTTGTGCTTCTTTTTCAGGTTTTTAATAGAAAGCGGGATACTTTTTTTGCGTCCTTGTCCACCACTTTGCGATGATGCAGTTGAGCTGGCAGAGGAAGAAATTGAGCTGGTTTCATCAGTGTCCTCAGCACCTTCATCATCTGCATCTTGTTCTACAAGCTGCAATTTTCCAGCCTGACTTCCCAATGAATCTTCAATAATCACTGCAGGCTGCCCAATATTCTTCCAGTTCCCATCTTGCACTCTTTCCTCCAGCTGATTTTGCAAGTTACCATGAATAGAGAAAGGGCCATTACTCAGAATGGATTCTTTCTGTACAACCCCATTTAAAGACTGGGATTTCATTCCAGTGGGCATCTGGGTTGAGCCATCAGAACCTAGCCTTAGCTTTGAGCTACCAAGTCCTGAAACAGATGAGGTGACCATAACAGAACCATCACCCAAAGCAACAGAGAGTTTCCCCACAGCATCCACTTCTTGGCTGTCCGTGTTATTCAGAATTTTCTTCACCATCTCTTTATCAAAGAGTCTTTTAACCTATAAAGATAGAAGGGCAAACTGAAGCAGGTTCATTATTACAGCAGCAAACTAAAAACACGGCACAGTGAAAATCAAAACTCAGGTATTCCTAATACTTTCTGATCATTCCTCAACACAACTACAAATTAATACACCTTCCTTCCTCAATCTTAAGGAAAATGCAAAATTTTGTGTTTCTATTTAATTTAATGCAGAATTCAATTATCTAGAAAAGAAACTGATGTTTCAGAGCAGAATTACCAGTTAGTCTGTCTTGGTGATAATGCTCTACATGAGCCTCCTCCCAGCCCTCTTCAATTAACACAATCAACATAACTTTCTTCAAAGAAAGGGGCTTCTCTTCCTACATCATCACTGTCCTCAACTGTACCTCTTCCATTTCGCACATGCCTGCTCTCACCCATCCTCCTGCCACCCCACCAGGGATAGAGTCCTTGTCCTCACCTACTACCACACCAGCCTGTGTCCAGCACATTAATTCTCTGTAACTTCCATCATCTCCAACTGGATCCCACCACCAAGCACATCTTTCCCTCACCCCCACTTTCTGCTTTCCGCAGGGATCACTCCCTATGCACCTCCCTCCTAGCAGTTATCCTTGCAATCGAAACAAGTGCAACACCTGTCCCTACACCTTCTCCCTCACTATCATTCATGGCCCCAAACAGTCCTTCCAGGTGAGACAACATTTCACCTGAGAACGCAAACACAAGGAAATCTGCAGATGCTGGAAATTCAAGCAACACACACAAAATGCTGGTGGAATACAGCAGGCCAGGCAGCATCTATAGGAAGAAGTACAGTCGACGTTTTGGCCGAGACCCTTCATCAGGACTAATTGAAAGAGATAGTTAAGAGATTTGAAACTGAGAGCGGAAGATCCAAAATGATAGGAGAAGACAGGAGGGGGAGGGGTGAAGCCAAGAGCCGGAAAGTTGATTGGCAAAAGGGATATACAGCTGGAGAAGCGAAAGGATCATGGGACGGGAGGCCTAAGAAGAAAGAAAGTGGGAGGGAGCACCAGAGGGAGATGGAGAGCAGACAAGGAGTGATTGTGAGAGGGACAGAGAGAGAAGAAGAGAGAAAAGAAGGAAAGGGAATAAATAAATAAATAAATAGATAAATACATAAGGGATGGAGTAAGAAGGGGAGGGGGACATTAACGGAAGTTAGAGAAATCAATGTTCATGCCATCAGGTTGGAGGCTACCTAGACAGAATATAAGGTGTTGTTCCTCCAACCTGAGTGCGGTTTCATCTTTACAGTAGAGGAGTCCACTCATTTTAATTCCATTGGCATGTCAGTCCATGGCCTCCTCTCCTGTTGAGATAAAGCCACACTAAGGCTGGAGGAGCAATACCTTATATTCCATCTGAGTAGCCTCCAACCTGATGGCATGAACATTGATTTCTTGAACTTCCAGTAATGCTGCCCCCACTCACCATTCCCATTTGCTTCTTACCTTTTCTCCTTACCTGCCCATCACCCTCTGGTGCTCCTCCCCTTTTCTTTTCTCTATGGCCTTCTGTCCTCTCTCAGATTTCCCCTCTCCAGCCCTGTATCTCTTTCACCAATCAACTTCCCACCTCTATACTTCATCCCTCCCCACTTCCCAGTTTCACCTACCACTTTGTGTTTCTTCCTCCCCTCACCCAACTCTGACTTTTTATTTCTCCAGTCCTGATGGAAGTGTCTTGGCTCGAAACATTAACTGTACTTTTTTCCATAGATGCTGCCTGGCCTACTGAGTTCCTCCAGCATTTTGTGTGTTGCTTGGATTTTCAGTATCTGGAGATTTTCTCATGTTTGCGATTGTCCTATTTCTTTCTCACTTTGGGTGTATCGCTGCAATTCACCTCTCAACTATTTCCTGCAGTAATGAGGTCTACATTTACAGTTACTCTTTAATTCAATATTGGATTCATTACTTACCATTTTTATTAAGTCCCTAATTCTGTTTTCCTATGCATGTGGAAATACCTTCTGTACTCAATGCAAAAGCTTCACAAACTAAAAACCTTCCAATCCCACAAACATTCCTTCTAAAGCGCAAAACACTAATCGTTACTTTGCCATTGTTTCCATGCTCTTTTATTAAGATGCAGGCAAGAACAGCTTGCTTCTGAATTTGACCTGCATACAATTGCATACGTCTACATTATAGAGAAGTACAACATAGCAACAGACCATCTGGCCTGTGATATCTGTGCCACCATGATGCCAATTTGAACTAATTCCACCTGCTGCATGTGGTCTCTATTTTTCCATCTCCTGAAATGTTACTAGTAGCCTGTCCGGGCATCAAGCATAATAAAATTGTTTGCCTCAAATCTTTAAAATGCTGCCCTTCTTACCTTAAATTTAGACCCCCTGACATTTGCCATTTCCACCTGGGGAGAAAACACTTATTTATCCTATGCCTCTCATAATATTGTACACTTCTATCAGTTAAACCTGAAGCATCAGGTATGAAGGAAAGAAACAAATGAATTGTGCCCAATCTCTCCTTATAACTAATAATCCAAGCCAGGCAACATGCTGGAGAACCCCTCTGCACCCTCTCAAAAACCTCAACATTCTTTTTGCAGCCACCAGAACTGCACACAATATTCTAACTGTGGCTTTACCAAAGTTTTATACAGCTACAAAATGACTCAGCATTTGTTATTCTCAGTGATCTGACTAACAAAGACAAGTATGCCAAATGCTATTACCACCATATCTGTGCTTTGAGGAGCTATGAAACAGTGGTCCTCAGGCTCCTGTCATAAACTGTATGCTTTCCTCTTACATTTAATCTTCCAATGTTACTAATTTCCAATTGAATAGCTTCTGATTAAAATGACCACACTACTTTTATGATCTGTGCTTTTGAACTCTTTGATCTTCTCTCTATCTGCCCCCATTTAGAAGTCAATAATGCAAGTTGTGTGTGATATTGTTACCCTTTCCATAACATACTATTTCCAATTTAACCATCTGGCAAAAGCGATCATGCCCTCCTTAAGGAGGAACCATACTTGATTAGTTACCTGCCTTAGGAACAGTATCGCCATACTGAAGTTACCTTTCTGACAACAGAGTTCACAGCAATGATCGAATTTCCTTCTGGGCCATCTGAAGAGATAGTAGTACATTCAGGATCCCCTGGGAGCACATACACTGCTCGTTCTGCTAACACCATGCGAGCATGGTCATAACAGTTTAAGCGTTTCACCCTAGAGGAAAAAAAAGATACTGTGTGAATGGGTCCATTTGTTTTAGACATTTTAAAACTTGTTGCTGTAAAGAGATGTAGGACTCTCAGATCCGCAGGATTAATTGCAGTGCGAAAAGGAAAAGTCAAAATGCACACAATCAATACTCCTTCAACTTGTTAGCGTTACTGTCCAATCCAAATAAAACACAATATACACAAAATGCTAGTGGAACTCAGCAGTCCAGGCAGCCTCTATAAGGAGGAGCATAGTCGAATTTTTGAGCCGAGACCCTTCGTCAGGACTAACCGAAAGGAAAGATTGTAAGAGATTTGACAGTAGTGAGTGGAGGGGGAAATGCGAAATGATAGAAGACCGGAAGGGGTGGGATGAAGCTAAGAGCTGGAAAGGTGATTGGTGAAAGTGATACCAAGCTGGAGAAGGGAAAGGATCATGGGACGGGAGGCCTCGTGAGAAAGGAAGGGGTGGGGGGGGGGGGGGGAAGCACCAGAGGGAGATGGAGAACAGGCAAACAACTAAATATGTCAGGGATGGGGTAAGAAGGGGAGGAGGGGCATTAACAGAAGTTAGAGAAGCCAATGTTCATGCCATCAGGTTGGAGGTTACCCAACCGGTATATAAGGTGTTGTTCCTCCAACCTGAGTTTGGATTCATTTTGACAGTAGAGGATGCCATGGATAGAGATATCAGAATGGGAATGGGGCATGGGTTTTCTTCATGCAGAATATGACCCATCTACAAGCACTCTGCCTTCTGTGGGCAAGCCAGTTCTAGATCCCGAAGCAATGTCCCCTTGGATTCCATGCTTCCTTACTTTCTCAATAAGCCTTGCATGGGCTACCTTATCAAATGCCTTGTTGAAATCCATATACACTATATCTACTGCTCTATCTTCATCAAAAAATTCAATCAGGCTCGTAAGGCATGACACACACAAAATGCTGGTGGAACGCAGCAGGCCAGGCAGCATCTATAGGAACAAGTACAGTCGACATTTCGGGCCGAGACCCTTCGTCAGGACCCTTCAAAAGGCATGACTTGCCTTTGACAAAACCATGCTGACTATTCCTAATCATATGTTGCCTCTCCAAATGTTCATAAGTACTGCCTCTCAGGATCTTTTCCATCAACTTACCAACCACTAAAGTAAGGCTATCTCTACTCTCTTTCTTGAACAAGAGAACAACATCTGTACCCCCCCAATCCTCTGGAACCTCCCATGTTCCCATTGATAATGCAAAGATCATTGCCAGAGGCTCAGCAATGTTCTCCCTCACCTCCCACAGTAGCCTGGGGTACATCTCGTCCGGTCCCAGAGACTTATCCAACTTAATGCTTTCCAAAAGCTCCAGCACATCCTCTTTCTTAATGTCTATATGCTCAATCTTTTCAATCCGCTGTAAGTCATCCCTACAATCACCACGATCCTTTCCATAGTGAATACTGAAGCAAAGTATTAAGTATCCCTGCTATCTCCTCTGATTCCATACACATTTTCCCACTGTCACACTTGATTGGTCCTATTCTCTCACACCTTATCCTCTTGCTCTTTACATACTTGTAGAAAATCTCCTAACCTCCCTACCAGAGGCTTCTTTAAGATGTGTGCCAAACCTACAAGACCATGCAGAGATGCATCAGCTCCACCCCACTACAATTCCACAATCACAATTTCCAAGTAGAGTCAAATTGTAGTTTTTTTGGAGTATTCATACAAAAATACATAAAATGTATTACCAACATCTGCCAAAGTATTGGTCACAATGAATATACAAGGGAAAAGGTTCTGAAATAGTTGAAAGCTTTTACTAATTAGCACGTTTTATAACAACGAATATAAAGCAGTCTGGTTGGGGCCAGAAATGCACTTCTACAACAAAACTTGTCTATTGATTTACTTCCTACAAGCACTGAGTACAAGAGACAGAGTATCATATTACAGCTGGACAAGATATTGGTAGAACTGCAGCTGTAGCAATGTGCGCAGTTATGATCACAATACCATAAGACTAAGATATGAGCAGTATTAATTTATTTGGCCAATTGAGTCTGCTTCATCATTTCATCACAGCTGATCCAATTTTTCTCTCAGCCCCAATTTCCCTACCACATAGCCCTCTTTTTTTCCTTTTCTAAAAAAAAAATTAAAAAACTTTTTTTTATTGTTTTCAAATAATTACAGAAATAAAATATATGAAAAAAATATATATACCCTTCCCCCCCTCCTCCCTAACATCCCTATAGAAAAAAAAGGGAACAAAAAAGAAAGAGTGCCTGGATATCGGAAGATCCCCACATGCTCCATGGAGTTCGTAATAACTTTAGTATATATATTTATTTCTTTCCCCAAATAACCAATTATTTCATCTTCGGAGCACCTATATATTTAATCCTGTCTTTTGTAAATAAGGGCGCCAAATTTTCAAAAATGTTTCATATTTATCTCTTAAATTATAAGTAATTTTTTCAAGTGGAATACAGCCATAAATTTCCTTCTTCCAATGATCTATACTTAAGTATGTATCTGATTTCCAAGCAAATGCAATAGCCTTTTTGGCTACTGCCAGTGCAATTTTTATAAATTCTTTCTGATATTTATTCAATTTGGGTTTCGGTTTTACCCCTTCAATATCGCCTAGTAAAAATAATATTGGATTATGTGGAAGTTGTGTTCCAATAAAACTCTTAAATTTGTCCAAAAAGGTTGAATTTTAGAACAAGACCAAGTAGAATGTAAAAAAGTACCAATTTCTTGGTTACATCAGAAACACTGATCGGATATATTTGGGTTTAATTTATTTATTTTTTGTGGTGTAATATGTATTTGATGTAAAAAATTATATTGCACTAATCTTAACCGGACATTTATTGTATTTGTCATACTATTAAGACATAGTCTTGACCAATTTGTTTCTTCAATTTTAATATTCAAGTCACTTTCCCATTTTTGTCTTGACTTATGGACTCCTTGTTTAATTGCCTGTTTTTGAATCAAGTTATACATACAAGAGATAAATTTTTAAATCTTTCCTTTTTGAATTAAAGTTTCTATTTCATTAGATTTCGGCAATAACATTGTTTGACCTAATTTTTCTCTTAAGTAAGCCCTTAGTTGGAAGTAACAAAAAAGAGTGTTGTTTGATACTTTATATTTATTCTTTAATTGATCAGATGACATGAATATACCTCCTTCAAAACAATCTCCTATATATCTAATCCCTTTTTGAAACCAATTATATAAAAGTTGATTATCCATTGTAAAAGGAATAAGTCTATTTTGAATTAAAGATCTCTTTGCTAATAAAGATTTCTTTGTCTCATCATCAACATTTATCTTATTCCATAAGTCAATCAAATGTTTTAATATAGGAGATTCTTTCTTTTCCCGTATCCATCTAGATTCCCATTTATATTTAAAATCTTCTGGTGTATTTTCTCCTATTTTATCTAGTTCTATTCTAATCCATGCCGGTCTATCTTTCTCAAAGAAAGATGCAATAAATCCAAGTTGATTTGCTTTATAATAATTCTTAAAATTTGGAAGTTGTAACCCTCCTAGATCAAATTTCCATGTCAATTTTTCCAACGATATTCTTGACATCTTACCTTTCCAAAGAAACTTCCTCACATATTTGTTTAACTCTTGAAAAAACTTCTGGGGTAGTTGTATTGGTAGTGATTGAAATAAGTATAGTCTAGGGAATATATTCATTTTTATGGTATTTACTCTACCTAGTAATGTTATTGGTAATACCATCCATTTATCAAGGTCTTGAATTTTTTTCAGTAATGGTAAGTAATTTAATTTATATAAGTTCTTTATATCATTATCGACTCTTATACCTAAATATTTTATACCATTTGCTGGCCATCTAAATTGAGTTATTAATCTACATTGACTATAATCTCCTTTAGTAAGAGGTAAAATTTTACTTTTATCCCAATTTATTTTATAACCTGATATTTTCCCATATTCTTCTAATCTATAGGATAATTTACGCAACAAGTGCAATGGGTTTGTTAAATAAAGCAGAACATCATCAGCAACTAAGTTAATCTTGTATTCTTCCTGATTAACTCTAAAACCCTTAATATCTGGGTCCATTCTAATTAATTCAGCTAATGGTTCTATCGCCAACACGAATAAAGCAGGTGATAATGGACAACCTTGCATAGTTGACCTTGTTAACTGAAATGGTGTTGAAATTTGACCATTTGTCACTTCTTTAGCTTTGGGATTAGTATTTTAAGGCTTTAATCCATTTTATAAAAGATACTTCTAATCCATATTTTTCCAATACTTTAAATAAAAAATCCCATTCCAATCTATCAAATGCTTTTTCTGCATCTAAAACAACTGCCACACTCATTTCCTCCCTCTTTTGGGCCAAATGAATTATACTAAATAACCAAGTTACATTATCTGCCGATTGTCTATTTTTAATAAATCCTGTTTGATCCATATGTACTAATTTTGGTAAGTATTTAGATAATCTGTTAGATAAGATTTTTGCTATTATTTTATAATCAGTATTTAATAAAGAAATAGGTCTATATGATGCTGGCTTTAAAAGATCTCTATCTTTTTTTGGCAATACTATTAAAATAGCTGTCGAAAAAGATTCTGGAAGTTTATGCGTTCTTTCCGCTTGATGTATTAACTCCATAAAAGAAGGAATTAATAAATCTTTAAACTTTTTATAAAATTCAGGCGGAAAACGATCTTCTCCTGGAGATTTATTACTTTGAAGTGATCGTAGGGCTTCTTCGCCTTCTTTCAGTGTAAAAGGCATATCTAATCCCTTCTGTTCATCCGTATTTAATTTTGGACGAGTTATTTGTGATAAAAACCTTTCTATCTTGACATTATCATTTTGTGATTCTGATTCATACAACTCAGAATAAAAATTCTTAAAAGTTTCATTAATTTCTAAAGGTTTATAAGTAATTTTATTTACTCTTGTTCGAATTGCATTTATTGTTTTAGAAGTCTAGTCTGTTTTTAACTGCCATGCAAGGACCTTATGTGATCTTTCACCTAGTTCATAATATCTCTGTTTAGTTCTCATAATTGCTTTTTCTGTTCGATATGTCTGAAGTGTATTATATTGTAACTTATTATTAATAAGTTGTCTTCATTTTTCGTCTGTCATATTTCTTTGAGATTCTTTTTCTAATTTTGTAATCTCTTTTTCAATTGATCTATTTCTATCATATATTCCTTCTTAATTTTAAAGTATAACATTATCTGACCTCTCAAATATGCCTTCATTGCTTCCCACAATATGAATTTATCATCAACTGAATGTGAATTTGTATCTAAAAAGAATTGAATCTGCTTTTTCATGAAATCACAAAAATCTTGACATTTTAGTAATATTGAATTAAATCTCCATCTATAAATTGATTCCTCTTTATCTGTCATTATCATCGTCAAAGGAGAATGATCTGACAATATTCTCGCTTTATATTCCACATTTTTCACTATCTTGAATATTCGTTGATAATAGGAAAAAATCTATCCTTGAATATGTTTTATGTCTATTTGAATAAAATGAATAATCTCTTTCTTTTGGATTAATTCTTCTCCATATATCAATCAAGTTTAAGTCTTTCATCAATGATAGAGTTAATTTTACTACTTTTGATTTTGTGACAACCTTTGTTGATCTATCTAAAACTGGATCTGGACAAAAGTTAAAATCTCCACTTATTAATATTTTGTCATGTGCGTTAGCCAAATTCAAAAATACCTCTTGTATAAATGTTACATCATTTTCATTTGGTGCATAAATACTCATAGGAGTCCATAGTTCTGAAAAAATTTGACAATGAATAATTACATATCTCCCCACCGAATCAATTAATATATTTTGTATTTTAATTGGTAAATTTTTATCAACCAAAATTGCAACTCCTTTCACCTTTGAATTAAATGAAGCTGCAATAACATTTCCAACCCAGTCTCTTTTTAATTTCTGATGTTCTATGTCTGTTAAATGTGTTTCTTGTAAAAAAAAACTATATCCTTTTTCATTTTTTTAATGTATGTTAAAATTCTTTTTCTTTTTACCGGTCCATTAAGCCCATTAACATTAAAACTTAAAAAATTCAGTAAATTAGTCATTATTTTAATTATTTTACTCCATTCTATAATAATACCTAATCTTTCAACTTTCGTGGTATCTTGGGAAATCTTTTAAAAATTCTCCATGTTGCTATGTGTGTCCCCACCGATCATCCAGGCAGAAAAATAGAGTATAAAGAAAAAAAAAACAAAATACCCCCCTACTAATGTTGTGAAAAAAAAAGAACACAACATTACCCCCCTTTGTTGTATGGGTCATGGCGATCGCCATGATTACAGACGTGAATCCTGCAGTAACCGATCCAAAGCTCCCCAGCCCCCCGCAACATAAAAAAGTATATATATAAGAAAAAAATACTATTCTCAATTAGTATTTCTGAAATTTTGCTTTTCTCCCCTGTATCATCCTTAAATGTCCATCACTTCCGTTCACTGTCTCTATCTTCATCTTTAATCCATTACGCTTGGAAGTCTCTATGTGTAATTAGCGAATAAACAGAAGTTTTTGTGCGAACTCCTCCGCTTCTCAATAATCGGTAAAAAATCTTCTTTTTCCCTCCTCCAAAAAAATTATCAGTGTTGCTGGATGACGCATTATAAATTTATAACCCTTTTCCCATAAGACCTTTCTCGCTGGGTTAAATTCCTTCTTTCTCTTCAAAAGGTTATAACTTATATCAGGATAAAAAAGAACTGCCTTCCCTGCTATCATCAATGGCCTGTTTTTCTTTTTGGCACATTGGGCAGCCGCCTTCAGGATCTTTTCTTTATCTTGGTATCTTAAGCATTTTATCAAGATTGATCGTGGATTTTGATCAGCTTGAGGTCTTGACCTTAAGGCTCTCTGAGCCCTTTCAATCTCAATTAGTTTCTCCTTCCATTTCCAATTTTTCAGGTATCCATTTTTGAAAAAAATTTATTGGGTCTTCTCCTTCTATATCTTCTTTAAGTCCAACAATTTTAACATTGTTTCGTCTACTAAAATTTTCAAGCTTATCAATTTTTTTCCATAAATAGTTTTCTTTCTGATGTCCAGGCAGTAGTATCATTTTCCATTTTATTCATTCTTTCAACTATGTCTTCCGTTGTAGTTTCCAAATCTATAATTCTCTTTTCCATTTTTTCCTGTCTTTTTGTCATTTTATCAAACATAATTTCCATATTTGTCATTTTTCTTTTGATTACTTTTAATGCGCCTAATTTACGCATTATTTGCATCAAAGTCTTTTCTATATTTCCAGAAAAACTTTTACCTCTATCTTCGTCTGATTTTTCCAGAGAATCTGACTCTCCCTCAGATTCACTTTCACTTTCAGTCGCAACTGGGATTTGTAGTTCTGGTTGCTCTCGTTGGTCTTCCTCCCCTGGGTTGATCAATGTTGCCGCAACTTCCCGCTCCGTATCGCCGGAGGTGAAATGCACCTGAGCCCGCGGTTCTTTGGCAGAAGTGGGCCTTGATTCTGTTCCAACTTGCGTGGTCTTCACGGTAGTAATTTTCTTCATCTTCTGTTTGTGAGGCATAACTTGAAACAATCCGGAGTAGTTTATAAGTAACTTTTAGAAAGTATTGAATAACTTTTCTTCACTTAAACATTAGTTTATTGATTTTTTATGGGAGAGCTGGGTTCCAGTGTTTCGATCCTACGTCATCACGTGACGTCCCCCCCTCTTTTTTTCCTAAGAGTCTCTTAAAAGATCCTAATGTTCCTACCTCCACCATCACCAGCAGTGCATTCCACACACAACTACTGTATGAAAAACTTATCCAACATGCCCTCTGTACCTACTTCTAAGGATGTTAAAATTATGCCTCCTTGTGTTAGCCATTTCAGCCCTGGGAAAAAAGCCTCTGGCTATCCACACAATTAGTGCCTCTCATCATCTTATACACCTCCATCAGGTCACCTCTCAACCTTCGTCACTCCCAAGGAGAAAAGGCCAAGCTCATTCAACCTATCCTCATAAGGCACACTCTCCAATCCAGGTAACATCCTTATAAATCCCCTCTGCATTCTTTCTATAGTATTCACATCCTTCCTGTAGTGAGGTGATCACAACTGAACACAGTACTCCGTGGGGTCTGATCAAAGTTTTATATAGCTGTAACATTACCACACGGCTCCTGAATTCAAAGCCATGGTTGATGAATGCCCACACAGCATACATCTTCTTAACAACATGGTCAATCTGCACAGCAGCTTTGTGTTCAATGGAAACAGACCCCAAGATCTCCCTGATCTTCCACAATGCCAAGAGTCTTACCATTAATACTATATTGTTTTCAAATTTGACTTACCAAAATGAACCACTTTACACTCATCTCTGTTGAACTCCACCTGCCACTTCTCAACCTAATTCTGCATCTTATCGATATCCCACTGTAACCTCTGACAACATTCCAAACCATCTACAACCTCTGGCAACCTTTGTGTCATCAGCAAACTTAGCAACCCGCCTTTTTATTTCATCTAGCTCATTTATAAAAATCACAGAGCAGGGGGCTCCAGAACAGTTCCCTGTGGAACACCACTGGTCATCAACTGCCACGCAGAATAAAAACCATTTGCAACCACCCTTTGCCTTCTGTGGGCAAGCCAATTCTGGATCCACAAAGCAAGGTCTCCTTGGATCCCATGCCTCATTACTTTCTGAATGAGCCTTGCACGGGGAACCTCATCAAAATCCTTATTGAAATCCATATACACGACATCCACAAAGAATTCAATCACGGTTGAAAGGCATGACCTGCCCTTAACAAAGCCATGCTGACTATACCTAATCAGGTTATGTATCTCCAAATGCTCATAAATCCTGCCTCTCAGGATCTTCTCCAACAACCTGCCCACCACTGAACTGACTCACTGGTCTATAATTTCCTGGGTTATCTCTCCTCCTTTACTTGAACAAGGGAACAACAAATGCAACCCTCCAATCCTCTGGTAATTCTCCCGACCCTATTGATGATGCAAACATCATTGCCAGAGACTCAGCAATCTTCTCCCTCACTTTCCACAGTAGTCTGGAGTATATCTCGTCTAGTCCCAGCGACCTACTTAACTTAATGCTTTTCAAAAGCTCTAACATATCCTCCTTATTAATGTCTATGCACTCAAGCATTTCAGTCAATAGACAATAGACAGTAGGTGCAGGAGTAAGCCATTCATTCCTTCTAGCCAGCACCGCCATTCACTGTGATCATGGCTGATCGTACACAATCAGTACCCCGTTCCTGCCCTCTCCCTATATCCCTTGACCTCGCTATCTATATCTAATTCTCTCTTGAATGCATCCAGAGACTTGGCCTTCACTGCCTTCTGGGGCAGAGCATTCCACATATCCACCACTCTCTGGGTGAAAAAGTTTTTCCGCATCTCTGTTCTAAATGGCCTACCCCTTATTCTTAAACTGTGGCCTCTAGTTCTGGACTCACCCATCAGCAAGAACATGCTTCCTGCCTCCAGCGTGTCCAATCCCTTAATAATCTTATATGTTTCAATCAAATCCTCTCTCATCCTTCTAAATTCCAGTGTATACAAGCTCAGTCGCTCCAATCTTTCAACATATGACAGTCCTGCCATTCCGGGAATTAACCTTGTGAACCTACGCTGCACTCCCTCAATAGCAAGAATGTCCTTCCTCAAACTTGGAGACCAAAACTGCACACAATACTCCAGGTGGGGTCTCACCAGGGCCCTGTACAGCTGCAGAAGGACCTCTTTACTCCTATACTCAATTCCTCTTGTCCTCTTGTTATAAAGGCCAGCATGCCATTAGCTTTCTTCACTGCCTGCTGTACCTGCATGCTTGCTTTCGTTGACTGATGTACAAGAACACCTAGATCTCGTTGTACTTCCCCTTTTCCTAACTTGACTCCATTTAGATAGTAATCTGCCTTCCTGTTCTTGCCACTGAAGTGGATAACCTCACATGTATCCACATTAAACTGCATCTGCCATACATTTGCTCACTCACCCAACCTGTCCAAGTCACCCTACATTCTCATAACATCTTCCTGACATTTCACACTGCTGCCCAGCTTAGTGTCATTGGCAAATTTGCTAATGTTACTTTTAATCCCTTCATCTACATCATTAGTGTATATTGTAAACAGCTGCGGTCCCAGCACCGAACCTTGCGGTACCCCACTGGTCACAGCCTGCCATTCCGAAAGGGACCTGTTAATTGATACTCTTTGTTTCCTGTCAGTCAGCCAATTTTCAATCCATGTCAGTACTCTGCCCTCAATACCATGTGCCCTAATTTTGCCCACTAATCTCCTATGTGGGACTTTATCAAAAGCTTTCTGGAAATCCAGGTACACTACATCCACTGGCTCTCCCTTGTCCATTTTCAAAGTTACATCCTCAAAAAACTCCAGAAGATTAGTCAAGCATGATTTTCCTTTCATAAATCCATGCTGACTTGGACTGATCCTTCTACTGCTATCCAAATGTGTCACAATTTCCTCTTTTATAATTGACTCCAGCATCTTTCCCATCACTGATGTCAGGCTAACGGGTCTATAATTCCCTGTTTACTCTCTCCCTCCTTTCTTGAAAAGTGGGACAACATTAGCCACCCTCCAATCAGCAGGAACTGTTCCTGAATCTATAGAACATTGGAAAATGATTACCAATGCGTCCATGATTTCTAGAGCCACCTCTTTAAGTACTCTGGGATGCAGACCATCAGGTCCCGGGGACTTATCAGCCTTCAGACAGTCTATCCAACACCGTTTCTTGCCTAATATAAATTTCCTTCAGTTCATCCTTTACCCTAGTTCCTTTGGCCACTATGACATCTGGGAGGTTGTTTGTGTCTTCCCTAGTGAAGACAGATCCAAAGTACCTGTTCAACTCGTCTGTCATTTCCTTGTTCCCCATAATAAATTCACCCGTTTCTGTCTTCAATGGCCCAATTTTGGTCTTAACTATTTTTTTTTTGCTATTCACATACCTAAAGAAGCTATTACTATCCTCCTTTATATCCTTGGCTAGTTTACCTTCGTACCTCATTTTTTCTTGGCGTATTGCCTTTTTTGTTATCTTCTGTTGCTCTTTAAAAGCTTCCCAGTCTTCCGGTTTCCCGCTCATCTTTGCTATGTTATACTGTATATCCTTGAATATTCATTTCCTAGGCCCTGTCCGCTTGAAGCCATGTCTCTGTTATTCCCACAACATCGTACTTGCCAATTTCCAACTGAGCCTCAAGCTCATCTACTTTATTCCTTATACTTCGTGCATTCATATATAATACTTTTAATTTGTTACTCCCCTCTCCTTTCATATCAATTCCTATTTTACTTGGCCATACTGTATGATCTCTTCTTGAGCTTTCTACTCCATTGATTCTGTTGTCCTTTTTAACTTCTCTTATTTTCACTTTCCCTTTAACTCCATCCTTATATTTCCAGTTCATCCCCTCCCCCCCACTACTTAGTTTAAACAGATCCGTGTTGCAGTGGCAAACCTGTCTGCCAGAATGCTGGTCCCCCGCCTAATAAGGTGCAACCCGTCCCTTTTGTACAATTCATCCCTACCCCAAAACAGATCCCAGTGGTCCAAGAATGTAAATCCTTGCTTCCTGCACCAGTTCCTCAGCCACACATTCAGATCCATTATCTCTCTGTTCCTGCCCCCTCCAGCACGAGGAACTGGAAGCAAACCAGAGATAACCACCCTGGAAGTTCTGCTTTTCAGCCTTCTTCTGAGTTCTCTGAAGTCCCGCTGCAGAATGTCGTTCCTCTTCTTCCCAATGTCCTCTTCTTCCCAATGTCCTCCATGCACACTTCTCCAAAATTGCACCTAATTGGCCCTATTCTCACTCACATGGTTCACATCTTCTTGCTCCACATTCTTGTGGAACGCCTTGGGGTTTTCCGTAACCCTGCTCCCAAAGGCCTTCTCATGGGCCCTTATAGCTCTCCTAATTTCATTCTTAAGCTCCTGCCTGGCAATCTTTTATTTTTCTAGAACTCTGTCAGTACCTAGCGTCTCGGCCTGAAACATCGACAGCGCTTCTCCCTATAGATGCTGCCTGGCCTGCTGTGTTCCACCAGCATTTTGTGTGTGTTGTTGTTTCTTGAACCTTTTGTAAGCTTTTCTTTTCTACTTAATTAGATTTTTTACATCCTTTGTACACTATGCTTCTTTCACCCTACCATTCTTTCCCTGCTTCAATGGAACATACCTTTGCAGAATGCCATGCAAATGTTCCCTGAACATTTGCCATATTTCTGCTGTGCATTTCCCTGAGAACATCTGCTCTCAATTTCCTGCCTAATAGGTATTTCCTCCTACCCCAATTAAATGATTTCCCAATTTGTCTGCTCCTATCCCTCTCCAGCACTCAGGCAAAGGAGATAGAGTTGTGATCACCACCTCCAAAATGCTCTCCTGCCAAGAGATCTGATACCTGACCAGGTTCAGATCAATATCAGATCAAGCCTGGTTTATCTACATATTGCGTCAGAAAACCTTCTTGAACGCACCTAACAAAACAAACTCCACCCCATCTAAACCCCTTGCTCGAAGGAGATGCCAGTCAATATTAGTGAAGTTAAAATCTCCCATTACAACAGCCCTATTATTGCATCGTTCCAGCATATGCCTCCGTACCTGCTCCTTGATGTCCCTGTTACTATTGAAGGTCTATACATAAAACAAAACCAGAAGAGTTTAAAATCACAAACAAGGAAAAATCTGCAGATGCTGGAAATCTGAGAAACAAACACACAAAATGCTGGAGGAACTCAGCAGGCCAGGCAGCATCTATGGAAAAAAAAAAGTCGACATTTTGAGCCAAAACCCTTCAGCAGGGCTGGAGAAGAAAAGCTAAGAAGTAGATTTAAGAGGGGAATGGAGAGAGAGAGAGAGAAACACCAGGTGATAGGTGAAACCTGGAGGGGGAGGAATGAAGTAAATAGCTGAGAAGTTGATTGATGAAAGTAAGAGAAGGCCATGGAAGAAAGAAAAAGGTGAGAGGAGAACCAGAGGGAGGTGATGAGTGGGCAAAAGAGATCAGGTGAGAGAGGGAAAAGGGGATAGGAAACAGTGAGGAGGGTGGGCAGCATTACAGGAAGTTTGAGAAATCAATGTTCATGCCACCAGGTTGGATGCTATTCAAATGGAATACAAGGTGTTGCTCTTCCATCTTAACTGTGACCTCATCATCAGTGGAGGAGGCCATAGATGGACATATTGGAATGGGAAGTGGAACTAAAATACAAAAGGGTTTTTAGAGGGACAGGGGCTAAACACAGAAAAACGACTAGCTCAAGAAGGCATTTTGTTGCGCGGACTAATTGGGCAAGTTTAGAACATACAAGAAATATAACTGAACTTAAAACAAGGGGCAACAACATGTGATGCAGTCTAATTTTAAAATTCTATTCAGCACACCATACATACTTAATAGCGTGCATGTTTTGGTACTTGGTATATGAAATGAGCATCAGAGGAAATGGTTAAAGCAGTTACATGAATAACATTTAAATGTTAATTGAATTACAGGGATAGAAAAGACCAACGGATGGTTGTAGTTGGGAGTGAATGTCCAAGGTTACATGTTGGATAGGAAAGTAGGCAGAGGGTGTTGGTATGGCTTGCCTGGTAAAGAATGACATCAAATTAGTAGAATGATGTGACATAGGATGGGAAGATGTTGAATCCTTGTGGGTTGAGTTAAGAAACTGCAAGAGTAAAAGGATCCTGATTAACCGAAAAGACGTGTCAAAAGGGCAATGTTATGATAGTCGTGGGAGATTTTAACATGCAGGTTGATTGGGAAAATCAGATTGGTAATGGATCTCAAGAGAGAGAGTTTGTTGAATGCCTACAAGATGGCTTTTTAAAGGAGCCTGAAAATTAAGCCTACTAGGGGGATCAGCTATACTGGATTGGCTGTTATGTAATGAACTGGAAGCCATTAGGGAGCTTAAGGTAAAACTGCCCTTAGGCAACAGTGATCACAATATGATGGAGTTCAACTCAAAATCAGATATGGAGAAAGTAAAGTCTGATGTAGCAGTATCTCAGTGGAGTAAAAGAAATTACAGTGGTATGAGAGAGGAGTTGGCCAAAGTAAATTGGAAGATGTATTCCAAGTTAGAAGAAACACTCAAATGGCAAAGCAGTACAACCACGGCTGACCAGGAAAGTCAAAGCTGATGTAACAACAAGAGGGAGCATACAACAAAGCAAAAATTAATGGGAAGATAGAGGATTAGGAAGCTTTTAAAAGCCTACAGAGAGAAACTAAAAGAATCATAAGGGAAAAGATGAAATATGAAAGCAAGCTCACAAACAATATCAAAGTGGATAGTAAAAACTTTTCCAAGCATGTAAAATAATAGAGATGAGAGTGGATGTAGGACTGCTAAAAAAGGCCAGAAAAGTAATAACAGGGTACAAGGAAATGGCAGATGAATTAAATATTTTGAAGTCTTTACTGTGGAAGACACTAGCAGTGTGCCAGATGTTGTAGTGTGTGAAGGAAGAAAACTGAGTGCAGTTACTGTTACAAGGGAGAAAGTGCTCAAAAAGCGGAAAGTCTCAAGGGTACATATGTCTCCTGGACCAGATGAACTGCACCCTACGGTTCTGAAAGAGGTTGCGGTAGAGATTGTGGAAGCATTAACAATGATCTTTCAAAAATCACTGGACTCTGGCATGGTGCCAGAGGACTGGAAAATAGCAAATGTCACTCCACTCTTTAAGAAAGGAGGAAAGCAGCAGAAAGGAAATTATAGACCAGTTAGCCTGACCACAGAGGTTGGGAAGATGTTGGAGTCAATTGTTAATACTGAAGTTATGGAGTACTTGGTGACACAGGATCAAGTCAGCATGGTTTCCTTAAGGGAAAATCTTGCCTGATGAATCTGTTGGAATTCTTTGAGGAGATTACAAGTAGGATAGATAAAGGGGATGCAGTGGATGTTGCATATTTGGACTTTCCAAAGGCCACCTTGGCAAGGTGCCACTAGGCTGCTTACCAAGTTAAGAGCCCATGGTATTACAGGAAAGTTAACATGGTTAGAGCATTGACTGATTGGTAGGAGGCAGTGAGTGGGAATAAAAAGATCCTTTTCTGGTTGGCTACCAGTGACTAGTGGTGTTCTGCAGGAGTCTGTGTCGGGACCGCTTCTTTTTATGCTGTACGTCAATGATTTGGATGATGGAATAAATGGCTTTGTTGCTAAGTTTGCAGATGGTATGAAGATTGGTGAAGGGGCAGGTAGTATTGAGGAAACAGGTAGGCTGCAGGACTTAGATTAGGAGAAAATTCAAGAAAGAGGCAAACTAAATAAATACAACAGTGGAAAATGCATGTCATGTACTTTGGTAGTAGAAATAAATGTGCAGACTATTTTCTAAATGGGGAGAAAATCCAAAAAGATCTGGAATGCAAAGGGTCTTGGGAGTCCTTGTGCAGAACACCCTAAAGGTTAATTTGCAGGTTGACAGCAAATTGCAGCAGTTGCAGGTTTGACAGGTTGGTGAGGACAGCAAATGCAATGTTAGCCTTCATCTCAAGAGGTCTTGAATACAAGAGCAGGGATGTGATGCTGAAGCTTTATAAGAGACTGGTGAGACCTCGCCTTGAGTACTGTGAAGTTTGGAGCACCTTATCTCAGAAAAGATGTACTGGCATTGGAGAGGGTCCAGAAGAGGCTCACAAGGATGATTCAAGGAATGAAAGGATTATCACGTGAGAAACGTTTGATGTCTCTGGGTCTGTACCCGGTGGAATTTAGAAGGATGGGGGGGGGGGGGGTGGAATTCTCACTGAAACCTTTCAAACGCTGAAAGGCCTAGACAGCACAGACTTGGAAAGAATGTTTCTCATGGTGGGGGAGTCTAGGACAAGAGGGCACAGCCTCACAATAGAGGGGAGTCCATTTAAAACCGAGATGCAGAGAAATTTCTTTAGCCAGAGGGTGGTGAATTTGTGGAACAAGTGACCACAGGCAGCTATGGAGGCCAGGTCTTTGGGTATATTTAAGGCAGAGATTGATGGGTTATTGATTGGACATGGTATCTAACTTTATAGGGAGAAGGCTGGGGAATGGGGTGGGGGGGGGGGGGAGAAGAATCAGCCATAACTGAATCATAGAGAAGACTCAATGGGCCAAATGGCCTCATTCTACCCTGTGTCTTACTGTCTTATGGTCCAAGGGATATGGGACCAGTGTAGGGAAATGGGACTAGACTTGATGGAAAAGACCACAGAATATGGGCCAAATTACAGGCAAATGGGACTAATGGAATATTGGTTGGCCTGTGCCATACCATTTTGTGATATGCCCCTAACTAAAGTTAGGAGTGTGAGGTAATTCTTGACAAGGATTAGAAAAATTAATACAGCAAAAATAATGGCTCTTTGGCCCATCAAGGGCATGCTGTGACTATCCAGTTAGTTCTTATTTCCTGTGTCACTCGGAGAAACATCTTTTAGCTACCAGCCTCTCCTTCCTATTATAAGCCATCCAGCCATGTGTGCCAAGAACCCAACGGTATTGCAGGAAAGGACAAGAGACTGAGCCACTCTGCTGAGGAAAGAAAGCTGAGGGGTGACAAATCAAAGGATTTAAAATTAAGGGTTTTTGCGCAGTCAACACAACTAATGTTATCAGTGGTGGACTTGCTGGCCTGTTTAACATGCGTCTCATACATGTCAGATTTAAATGATGTAAATGATGTAAAGGAATAAATGATCACACTACCTGGGCAAATTCTCTTGTGTAATGAGCGGAGATGGAGGGTAAACACTCTCACTTCCACCAAGACAAAAGCTCTTTGTGATCCAAGAAACTCTAAGCTCCACCACTTGTACCTGCAAATAGGAAATACTTCAGGTCATTATGATTCATCTGCACAAACTTCACAAATCAGATTCTAGAGCCAGTGGTCAAAGGAAGTACTCAATGAACTCAACAGCTAATTAAGGAAGAGTCTCTTTACCAGAAAGTGATTAGGTGGAACTCACTACCACAGGAAGCAGTGAATTTATTTTTAAGGGGTGAGACAAAATAGACTAATGTAGTTTGCAACCAAGGGGTAAGCATCAGATAGAATGGGCATCTCTGCTTTATAGCTCCAATTCTTACAAAATGGAAGTTTCAT
This sequence comes from Hypanus sabinus, assembly GCF_030144855.1. NCBI lineage: Eukaryota > Metazoa > Chordata > Chondrichthyes > Myliobatiformes > Dasyatidae > Hypanus > Hypanus sabinus. Next base: position 242,695 of record NC_082728.1, read on the forward strand.
TGCTGGAGTGAAAAAGAGTGGTTGGTCTTTCAGTGCAGCATTTCACTGTGCCCAACCATCTGTCCATGTTGCTCTGGGTGCCATGTCCACAAAAGACAAGCTGCCTCATTCACAGTGCAGAAGAGCAAAAGAAAAATTCAGAGGCCCGTGTTTATGAACTGCTTAGATATTTCAATTAACATTTAACTGCAGTTTGATCAGATATTTCATTAGGAAAGTTGGCATGTCACCAAAGGCACTTGCAAATTTCTACGGATGTATCAGGTAGAGCATTCTAACTGGCTGCATCACTATTTGGTATGGGGAGAGGGTTGAATGCACAGTATTGAGATGAGCTGCAGAAAGTTGTGAACTCAGTCAGCTCTCATAGGCACTGGCCTCCGTAGCATCCAGGGCATCTCCAAGGAATGATGCTTCAAAAAGGTGGTATCTATCATTAAGGACCCCCTCACCCAGGACATGCCCTCCCTTCATTGATATCATCAGGAAGGAAGTATGGAAGCCTGAAGGCACACACAATTCAGGAACAGTTTCTTCCCCTCTGCCATCAGATTTCCGAAGGGACATATTGAACCCATGAACAGTACATTAATGCTTTTGTTTGTACTATTTACTTAGTGTAACTATAACAATTATATACACACATATAGACACATTTACGAGGGAAGTCTTGCTACAGCTGTTCAGAGTATTGATGAGGAAAAGCTGGAGCATCACATACCACTTGGGTCCCACTAAAAGAGTAACCTGTTTGGCAGTTCCTACAATGAGTTAATAGGTAATTTTAGACAAACAACATTCTGGAGAGGTTTGATGATTGATACAGAAAAGTTGTTTTCCCCTTTTGGAAAATCTGGAACTATGACATGATTTCAGAATAAGAGGTTACTTATTTAAAATAAGAATTTACTTCAGAAAGTTGATGCTTTGCAATTCTTTATCTCAAAGGATAGTGAAAATTAAGTTGTTGATTACATTCAAGGTTCAGGACCTTTTGTACAATCAAATGGATTCTTGGCCTCAATCTAACTCATTATGACCTTGCACTTTACTTGCACTGCACCTTTTCGGCAGGTTTGACAGTACTCTGCATACTATCATTGGTTTGTCTCATTCTAGCTTAATGCATTAACGATTTGAATTGTATAAACAGTATGCAAGACAAGCTTTTCACTCTATCGTGGTACACTGGACAATAATAAACCAATATCAACATTATTTACTACAGGGGAATCTAAGCTGATGGATAAGGAATTGGGGTAGAAAAGTGGTGTCAAGACCACAAAGAGTTCAGATGCTTCACTGGCTATATGGCCAAACTCCTGCTCCTTCTTTCCTAAATTAAAGCTGCAGCCACTTGGCACTTCCATTGAAAATAATGGAGTGCTTGCAGACAAAGGCAATTTGTTATTTCTGTACTGACTGCACTTAAGTGCAGTCAAACTCATTTCACACTCCTGTCCTCTACCATCTATCCTGCGAATGCAATTCTTTCAATTACCAGCCTTTTTTTAGTACAGTGAAGGAAGATGTTATTTTGGTTCATGTGCCAATTGCCATCATGTTATGTTCAACTTACTGCATTGTTAATAAGTTGGAGTCACAACACTATAACACAGAAACAGACCCTTCAATCCATCTAGTCTGTGCCAAATCATTAAACTGCCTAGACCTATTGACCTACACCCAGATCATAGCCCTCCATACACCTCCCATGTACAATTCCAAATACCTTATGTTGAAATTGACCTGACATTCTCCACTTGCGTTCACAACTCGTTCCACACACTCACCACCCTAAGTGAAGGCATTTCCCCCTCATATTCCCATTAAACATTTCTCCATTCACCTTTAACCCATGATCTCTAGTTGTAGTCCCACCCAACCTTGGTCAAAAAAGCCTGCTTACATTTACCCTTTCTATACCCCTCAGTTTTGTAGATCTCTATCAAATTTCCCAAGGAATAAATTCTAACCTATTCAGTCTTTTCCTATAACTCAGGTCCTCAAGTTCCAGCAACATTCTTGTAAATTTTTCATGTAATCTTTCAATCTTATTTACATCTTTCCTGTAGGTAGGTGACCAAAATTGCATACAATATTTCAAATAAGGGCTCACAGTCTTGTACAATTTCAACATAACATCCCAACTCCTACACTCAATACATTGATTTATGAAGGTCAATGTGTTACAAACTTTCTTTACGATTCTATCTACCTGTGATGCTACTCTCAAGGAATTATAGATCTGTAATCCCAGATCCCTCAGTTCTACTGCACTCCTCAGTGTCCTATCACATACTACACAAGACTTACCCTGGTTGGTCTTAACGAAGTGCAACACCTCACAGTAATATGCATTAAATTCCATCTGCCATGTTTCTACCTATTTTTTTCCAGCTGATCCAGACCCTGTTGCAAGCGTTGATAGTCTTACTTGCGGTCCACTACATCCCCATAGTTGGCATCATCTGCAAATTTGATGATCCATTTACCCACATTCGCATCCAGATCATTGACATAGATAACAATTAACAACAGACCCAGCACTGATCCTTACAGCACATCACTAGTCACAGGCCTCCAGTCAGGGAGACAACCATCTACAACCACTCTCTGGCTACTTCTGTGAAGCCAACATCTAATCCAATTTACTACCTCACCTTGAATGCCAAGTGACTGAACCTTCTTGACCACACGGGGCCTTGTCAAAGGCCTTGCTAAAGTCCATGTAGACAACATCTACTGCCATACCTTCATTAATCTTCCTGGTAACTGTCTCGAAAAAACTCCCCAAGATTGTTTAAGTGTGACTTACTATGCACAAAGCCACAATGACTAACCCTAATCAGTCCCTGTCTATCCAAATCCACATATATCCAGTCCCTTAGAATACCCACTACTGACATCAGGTTCACTGGCCTATTACTTCTGGCTTATTCTTAAACAACAGAATACTCACTATCCTCCATTTCTCTGGCATCTCACTCATGGATAAGGATATTTTAAATATCTCTGCTGAAGCTGCTGTAATTTCTGCATTAGCTTCCCACAAGGTCTGATGGAACATTGTTAAGCCCTGGTAATTCATCCACCCTAACTTAACCTCAAGACAGCAAGCACCTCCTCCTTATTCTGTATAGGGTTCATGACCTCACTGCTGCATTGCCTCGTATCTACAGACTGTGTCTCGAGTAAATACAGATTTTTAAAAAATCCAATAAGATCTCCATCTGTTTCAGCTCCATTCATAGATTACCACTGATCTTCTAGAGGACCCATTTTTAACCTCACCAATCCTTTTGTCTTAATATATCTACAGAAGCATGTTCTTTTGTATTTCTTATACTTCTCAGGTCTCTCATTTATTCTTGCTTGCCTATACCTGCTATGGACCTACTTTTTCTTAACCAGCACCTCAATACCTCCAGAACCAAGGTTCCATAATTTGTTATCCATGCCTACTATTCTGACAGGAACAAATAAACTCCATGTTTAAAGGCCTCCCATTTACCAAGTACACCCTTGCCAGAAAACAATCTATCCCAATCCACTGTAATAGTCTCCCTTGCCAGATCCTTTCTGATACCAAAATTATTAAAATTATATTTGTTATTTCTTTACAGTGCTAAAATCCTTCACAATTTTAAGCATCTTTCTATATGAGGGGCATCACAGTCCTCCAATTTATGTGCACACCTGAAGGCCCTCCACCATAGAATCATTTTTGGAAATAACTTCTGCATCCTCTCCAAAGTCTTCACATTGTTGTTAAGACCTACACACCCAGCCAGTGGTTTATGAAGCATAGAATAGAGTTGTTAAGGGATTTCTTTAGCCAGAGGGTGGTGAATCTGTGGAATTCATTGCCACAGGTGGCTCCAGAGGCCAAGTTATTAAGTATATTTAAAGCAGAGGTTGATAGGCTCTTGGTTAGTCAAGATGACAAAGGTTACAGGGAGAAAGCAAGAAAATGGGTTTGAGAAGGATAATAAATCAACCATGAAATGGCAGAGAAGACTTGATGGGTCAAGTGGCCTACTTCTACTCCTGTGTCTTATGGTCTTCTTCTGCATTGTTATTGATTTAACTTGCTCAACCTCAGTGTACAATGAACAATAGGCAAGATTTATTATTTTTCAGTATAATAAGGCAATATAATTTTTTATGTACAATGATGTGTGTCTGGAATAGGTTGCCAGTGCACTGGTGAAAACATACAATGGTGCCATTTAGGAGACTTTTGGATATATACATGAATATTAAGGTATAGAAGGCTACAGATTACATGCAAGCAGAAGGCATTTTGTTTAATTTGGTATTGTGTTTGGCACAGCCAGAGAGTCTGTTCCAATGCTCTTCCACATAATGCTCATGTATGTTCTAATCAGGGTCACACAGTTTAAACTGTTAAAATAACAGCATTTCAAGAAGAGCTAATTACTACTGACAGTTTATAGAATATCTTTTAAACATTTCTAGTGTTTGTCTTTGGATTCATTGGGGTGGCTATGTAGAATGTAAAGGTTGGACTGATCTCAGAGTAAAGGTTGGTACAACATTGTGGGCCGAAGGACCCGTGCCTCGCTGTGGTATTCTCATTCAAACTTGAGAACGAGCTAACCCACAAATACAAAAATCCATTTAACAGATAGACAGACATACTTTATTGATCCCGAGGGAAATTGGGTTTCGTTACAATTGCACCAACCAAGAATAGTGTAGAGATATAGCAATATAAGACCATAAATAATTAAAATAATAAGTAAATTATGACAAGTGGAAATAAGTCCAGGACCAGCCTATTGGCTCAGGGTGTCTGACCCTCCAAGGGAGGAGCTGTAAAGTTTGATGGCCATAGGCAGGAATGACTTCCTATGATGCTCAGTGTTGCATCTCGGTGGAATGAGTCTCTGGCTGAATGTACTCCAGTACCTAACCAGTACACTATGGAGTGGATGGGAGACATTATCCAAGATGGCATGCAACTTGGACAGCATCCTCTTTTCAGACACCACCGTCAGAGAGTCCAGTTCTACTCCCACAACATCACTGGCCTTACAAATGAGTTTGTTGATTCTGTTGGTGTCTGCTACACTCAGCCTGCTGCCCCAGCACACAACAGCAAACATGATAGCACTGGCCACCACAGACTCGTAGAATATCCTTAGCATCATCCGGCAGATGTTAAAGGACCTCAGTCTCCTCCCATAAAATTACCCAATACCCAGATGACAATACCTTGTACTGAAACGCATTCTTTGCACTTAACAGAAAAACTTACCTCTTCAACAACTGCTTTAAACTTGCTCTTTTTGCTCAGTACAGGTCGGACACCAGATAACCATTGCACATTGGAGAAAACTTTAGCTGCTCCAAACAACATCTGTCCTGGATAAAACCCATAGGATTCATCAAAGAATTGCCCCTATAAACAGAAAGGTATTGATGAATGTAATTAATGTTGACCCTTTCAAGTGCACAAACTCAGTATGTGAAAACTCGACTCTGCTCAGTGCAGAATATAAAGAATGAATCAACAAGTCTTCAAAAATAATATTCATGATGTAGATTTTCACAAACCTTTCTCTATAGAAAATAATTAAGTTTGCTTAAGTTACATCTACTTATTGACAATTCCAGCCGTATATTAACACACTCAGAAGCAAGTGATGCAATAAATAAGAGTCCTCAGGAATAAACATCACAGGTAAGAGGTTCAAGGGGAATGTGAGGAGCAAGTTTTATTTACTCAGTCATGGATGCCTGGAATGCGCTGTCTAGTATGGTGGTAGAGGCAAATACATTAGAGGCTTTTAAGAGACGTTTGTATAGGCACTTGGATGTAAGGAAGATGGAGGGTTATGAACATGGCGTAGGTAGAAGTAATTAGTTTTTGGGTGTTTTTGATTTGCTATTTAACTGGTTCGGCACAGTGCTGTGGGCCAAATAGCCTGCTCCTGTGCTGTAATCTATGACCATACGCTTCCTTGCACTATATTCCATCTGCCATTTCTTTGCCCAGTCTCCAAATTCATTCAATTCCTTCAGCAGACACCCTTCTTGGTCAATACTATCTGTGCCTCCACCTGTCTTTGTATCATCCGCAAACTTGGCCACATAGCCATCAATTCCATCATAATTGTTGACAGAAAGCAGTGCCAATTCTGACCCCTGTGCAACACCACACGTCACCAGCAGCCAACCTGAATAGACCCCCTTTATTCCAGTGTTTGTTTTCTGGTCATTAGTCAATCTTCTATCAATGGTAGTATCTTTCCTGTAATACCAGAGGTTGTCTTCTTAAAAAACAACCTCATGTGTGGCACCTTGTCAAGGACCTTTCTAAAAATCCAAATAAACATCCACTGATTATCCTTTGTCCACCCTGCCTGTTATTTCCTCAAAGAATTCCAACAGATTTAATAGGCAAGATTTCTGCTCAAGGAAACCATGCTCATTTTAGCTTGCTTCATTATGTGCCTCCAAGTACTCTGAAACCCATAGTTAATTGACTCCAACATCTTCCCAACCACTGAAGTCAGGCTAACTGACCTGGAAATCTGCAGATGCTGGAAATTCAAGCAACACACACAAAATGCTGGTGATAGGAAGAAGTACAGTCGACGTTTCGGGCCGAGACCCTTTGCCCTGACGAAGAGTCTCGGCCCGAAACGTCGACTGTACTTCTTCCTATAGATGCTGCCTGGCCTGCTGAGTTCCACCAGCATTTTGTGTGTGTTGCTATAATTTCCTTTCCTCCTTTCTTAAAACGTAATGTGACATTTGTAATTTTCCAGACTTCCAGAACCTGTTGAGTTCCTCTAGCACTGTGTTGAGCCAACATCTGCAGAATCTCATGAAACTTGTTGGCATGGAGGAGTTGGGCTACAGGATTCTGCTTCCCTGAAGCCCTGATTCTAGTGTCAGAATTACTCAGAGAAACTACGAATTCAACACCGGTCTCCTTTACACATTCTTGTCAAACAGCCCTTTCCTCTTTCAACTGAACCATTTTTTCCCCCTCTTCTGCGTGCCTTCACTCCCACACAAACTGCACCAGGGAATACAGGCAAGCTACAGCAATGAAGATGGTCCTCCAGTTTACTAAGCCCAGTAACAGCAATCTAATCAACCCTTTCCCTTGTTATTAATCAAACCCCGACAGTTTCCTCTAAGGTGTCTACCGCTAAAGGGTACAGCACAACTTGGCTGCAAAGTAAAAATCCAATGTAAAAAAATACTCATTATATTCTTGTATAATAAACAGTTTAAGTACAGAAAGCTATTCTCACTTTAGGTCTAAACGGGTGTTTGTTATACATCCTAACTACTATTTCTTCGAACAAATCTTCATACCTGATCTGCCAATATCAGCATTGCTCCATTATTAGTTGCCAGCTCAGATCTGAACAAAGCCTCACTACACTAGATACAATATCTTCCCCAAAACTCTAGAAGAACTACTCCCAAAACTGCCAGCTACAGAAAAGCTACTCTAGGCTGCATCACTTCTGTCCACCTACCCCATCCCATCCCCTCTAATCCCAAGATCTTTCCCTATGATCTCTGGAGTTCAGTCAGAGTTATACAGTACGAAACAGTCCCTGCAGTGCCAACTCAGTCACGGAGGTCTACCTGTTCCAGTCCTATTTGTCTGCACATGGCCTGTTTATCTTCCTTTATATGTCCAAATGTCTTTTAAACATTGAGACAAAGCCACGGATAACGGCCATCGTCTCTTGGAGACGGAATTGTGTATTGAGTAATATACTATTCATTGAAGCCCTCAGGAGATGACCAGAGTGGGCTGTTTGAGGGATTGCATCATCCCAACCTGATTGACATCTGAGACCCCGTGAGTAAGGATAAAAGGGGGATCTGGGGAACAACCCCTTCAGGCGCACCAGGAGAAACGTACGAGACCGGTGGGGACTTGTGTGTGTGTCCATCCTTGACCGGATGACGAGCCTTCCACGGAACGGCCTCGCTAAAGGACGAATACGGATCAAGATCGGATAAAGGAAAGCCGGCAAATTTCTAAAATCTGTCTCTCTCCAACCAAAGGTTGTAGCCTGAATGAACTGAGTGACTTTTATATTTCCAGCGGACAATACATTATCCCCTAGACAACGATAGAGCTTATTTCTTATTGATTATTATTATACCCGCATTTTTAGATTTAGTATTGACGACATATATTATCTGTATGTTTGCATTGATATTATTTGTGTATTTTTACTAATAAATACTGTTAAAAATAGTACCATCAGACTTCAACGGACCTCTCTATCTTTGCTGGTAAGTGACCCAGTTGCGGGGTTCGTAACAATTGTTACTAAACCCGCTCTACAACTTGCACTCTATACCCAGCAGCCTATGAGGAAAGCATTATGTCAGGTTCCTTTCAAAGATTTCCCCTCTACCTTAAATTTATGTCCTCTAGTTTTAGACTACCCTACCCTGTGAATTGAAGCAATAGGCTGAGAGTGAAGGGGTAAAAGAATCTTGGAGAGAAGTCTTTTTTTTTTAACACACTGCTCGGGGAAAAGAGGCTAGACTGCGCAGGTGTGTGACATAGAGCGCCAAAGGTTTTTAGAAAAGACCACCATATACAGTGGGCAGTGTAGAGAGGGGGAGCAGAGTGGGACGGCTTTGGCGCGAACAGGCAGAAGCAAGGGTAGGTTCCGGTAAGTTTTGTTTTGTTTGTTTAGAGTAGAAGGAATGCCAGGCAGGATGTTGGAATTGCTCCTCTCGCAGGATGTGGGAAGTCAGGGAGGCCTCCAGTGTCCTTGACAAGGACACCTGCAAGAAGTGCATCCAGCTGCAATTCCTAACAAACTGTGTTGGGGAACTGAAGCAGGAGCTGGATGACCTTTGGATCATCCGGAGAATGAGGAATTTATAGATAGTAGCTACAGGGAGAAAGTTACGCCAAAGGAGCAGCATTCAGGTAATTGGGTGAAGGAAGGGGAAAGGGCAGCCAGAACAGGGCTCCCCTGTGGCCATTCCCCTCAACAACAAGTATACCAATTTGGATACTGTTGGGGGGGGGGGGGGGGGGAATGACTTTCCTGGGACAAGCTGTGGCAGCTGGATCTATGGCCCTGAGTCTGGTTCTGTAGTGCAGAAGGGAGGGTGGAAGAAGAGGAGAGCGGTAGTGATAGGAGACTCGATAGTTAGAGGTACAGACAGGAGGTTCTGTGGTTATGACAGAGACTCCCAGATGCTTTGTTGCCTCCCGGGTGCCAGGGACAAGGAGGTCTCCGATCGCGTGCACAGCATTCTGAAATGGGAGGATGAGCAGCCAGATGTCATGGTACACATGGTTCCAATGACGTAAGAAGAAAGAGTGAGGAGGTCCTGAAGAGTGAGTATAGAGAGCTTGGTAGGAAATTCAAAAGCAGGACCTCGAGGGTGGTAATCTCAGGATTGCTACCTGTGCCACGTGCCAGTGAGGGTAAGAATAGGATGCTCTGGAGGATGAACACGTGGCTGAGGAACTGGTGTAGGGGGCAGGGTTTTAGATTTCAGGATTATTGGGACCTCTTCTGGGACAGGTGGGACCTTTACAAGAGAGATGGGTTACACCTGAACTACAAGGGGACCAATATCCTTGCAGGGAGGGTTTAAACTAGATTTGCAAGGGGATGGGAACCAGAGTGCCAGAGCAGATAGTGGAGCGGGGGTGAAAATAAATGATGTTAAAGGTTCATGCAAAGTCACAAATAGAAGGGTTGTGTGTGGTGGTAATAATCTTCTGAGGTGTGTCTATTTCAATGCAAGGAGTATTGTGGGGAAGGCCGACAAGCTGAGGGTGTGGATTGACACATGGAATTATGACATTGTAGCCATTAATGAAACTTGGCTACAGGAGGGGCAGGACAGGCAGCTTAATGTACCTGGGTTTCAATGTTTCAGATGTGATAGAGGCAGACGGATTGGGTGTGGGGGGGGGGGGGGAATGTTAGTCAGGGCAAATGTTACAGCAGTGCTCAGGCAGGACAGATTAGAGGGCTTGTCTACCAAGGCCATAATGGGAGAAGCTGAGAAACAGGAAAGGTATGACCACAGTTAATGGGGTTGTATTACAGACCACACAATAGTCAGCGAGAATTGGAGGAGCAAATCTGCAGAGAGATAACAGACAACGGCAGGAAACACAAAGTTGTGATAGTAGTGGATTTTAATTTTCCACATATTGATTGGGACTCCCATACTGTTAAAGGTCTAGACGGGTTAGTTTGTAAAATGTGCTCAGGAAAGTTTTCTAAATCAATATATCAAGGTACCGACTAGAAAGGATACAATATTAGATCTCCTATTAGGAAACAAGTTAAGACAGGTGATGGGAGTATGTGTATGGGAACAGTTTGGTTCCAGTGATCATAACACCATTAGTTTCAACTTGATCATGGATAAAGATCAATCTGGTCCTCAGGTTGAGGTTCTAAACTGGAAAAAGGCCAGATTTGAAGAAATGAGAAAGGATCTAAAAAGCGTGGATTTCTCTGGCAAGGATTTTGTTGGTAAGTGGGAGGCCTTCAAAGGAGAAATTTTGAGAGTGCAGAGTTTGTATGTTCCTGTTAAGGTTAAAGGCAAAGTGAATAAGAATAAGGAACCTTGGTTCTCAAGGGATACTGGAACTCTGATAAAGAAGAAAAAAATGTATGACATGTATAGGAAACAGGGAGCAAATAAGGTGCTTGAGGATTATAAAAATTGCAAAAAAAATACTTAAGAAAAAAATCGGGGGGGCTAAAAGACACGAGGTTGCTTTGGCAGTCAAGTTGAAGGATAATTCAAAGAGCTTCTACAGGTATATTAAGAGCAAAAGGATAAGTAAGGGATAAAATTAGTCCTCTTGAAGATCAGAGTGGTTGGCTTTATATGGAACCAAAAGAAATGGGGGAGATCTTAAATGGGTTTTTTGTGTCTGTATTTACTAAGTAAACTGGCATGGAGTCAATGGAAATAAGGCAAACAAGTAGTGAGGTCATGGAACCTATACAGATCGAAGAGAAGGAGGTGCTTGCTATCTTGAGGCAAATCTGAATAGGTAAATCCCCAGGACCTGACAGGGTATTCCCTCGGACCTTGAAGGAGACTAGTGTCGTAATTGCAGGGCCCTGGCAGATATATTTAAAATGTTGGTATCTACGGGTGAGGTGCCAGAGGATTGGAGGATAGCTCATGTTGTTCAGTTGTTTAAAAAAGGCTCTAAAAGTAATCTGAGAAATTACATGCCGGTAAATTTGACGTCGGTAATAGGTAAATTACTGGAAGGAGTACTAAGAGACAGGATCTACAAGTATTTAGATAGACATGGACTTATCAGGGAAAGTCAACATGGTTTTTTGCAAGGTAGATCATGTTTAACAAATCTATTGGAGTTTTTCAAGGAGTTTACAAGAAAAGTGGATGAAGGGAAGGCAGTAGATGTTGTCTACATGGACTTCAGTAAGGCCTTTGACAAGGTCCCGCATGGGAGGATAGTTAGCAACTGAATATTCCTAGGTATACATGGTGAGGTAATAAATTGAATTAGGCATTGGCTCAATGGGAGAAGTCAGAGAGTGGTAGTGGAGGATTGCTTCTCTGAGTGGAGGCCTGTGACTAGTGGTGTGCCACAGGGATCAGTGCTGGGTCCATTGTTTGTCATCTGCATCAATGCTCTGGATGACAATGTGGTAAATTGGATCAGCAGATTTGCTGATGATACAAAGATTGGATACAAAGATTGTAGTGGACTATGAGGAAGGTTTTCAAAGCTTGCAGAGGGATTTGGACTAGCTGGAAAAATGGCACATGAAGTTTAATACAGACAAGTGTGAGGTATTGCACTTCGGAAGAAAAAACCAAGGTAGAATATACAAGGTAAATGGTAGGGCACTGAGGAGTGCAGTAGAACAGAGGGATCTGGGACTATAGATACATAATTCCCTAAAAGTGGCATCACAGATAAAGAGAGCTTTTGGTACATTGGCCTTTATAAATCAAAGTACTGAATAGTTGGAATACTGAAGATACTGAAGAGTTGGAATGTTATGGTGAGATTGTATATGTCATTGGTGAGGCCGAATTTGGAGTATTGTGTGCAGGTTTGGTCACCAAATTACAAGAAGGATATTAATAAGGTTGAAAGAGTGCAGAGAAGGTTTACAAGGATGTTGCTGGGACTTGAGAAACTGAGTTACAGAGAAAGGTTGAATAGGTTAGGACTTTATTCCCTGGAACGTAGAAAAATGAGGGGAGAATTGATAGAGGCATATACAACTATGAAGGGTATAGATAGAGTGAATGCAAGCAGGCTTTTTCCACTGAGGCTAGGGGGAGAAAAAAAAACAAGAGGACATGGGTTAAGGGTGAAGGGGGGAAAAGATTAAGGGGAACATGGGGGGGGGGGCTTTTTCCACACAGAGTGGTGGGAGTGTGGAATGAGCTGCCAGATGAAGTGGTAAATGCGGGCTCACTTTTAACATTAACAAGAAAAACTTGGAAACAGGTACATGGATGAAAGGTGTATGGAGGGATATAGTCCAGGTGCAGGTCAGTGGGACTAGGCAGAAAAATGGTTCGACATACCCAAGAAGGGCCAAAAGGCCTGTTTCTGTGCTGTAATGTTCTATGGTCCTATGGAAAGACAAGCCATTCACTTTTATGTCCTGCATGATTTTATATACCTCTATAAGGTCACCCCTCAGCCTCCAACACTCCAGGGAAACTTATCCAGCCTCTCCTTGAAAATCTAGCCTCTCCACAACGTGAAAATCCTATCAAAACTTATTTTCGTTTAAACAGGGTTTACTAGATCAATTGCTGCCCCTGACAGAGTCTAGACCATTGACTATAGCTGCAGGACCAAGTGGGGAGAAACTTAATACAGGTTTCCCCTGCTATCTGAAGGTACAGCGTTCCTATGAAACAGTTCGTAAGCCGGAATGTCATTAAGTGAGTAAGCAATTACCATTTATATGGGAGAAATTTGTGAGCGTTCCCAGACCCAAAAAATAACCTTCAAAATCATGCCAAATAACACATAAAACCTAAAATAACAGTAACATATAGTAAAAGCAGGAATGATATGATAAATACACAGCCTATATAAAGTTGAAATACTTTTCTACAATCATTGCAGTACTGTCTAGAGTAGCGAAAATTTCACTACGTAGCGGAAGCAGTCTCTCTGGTAACTTTAAGCTATGAGGCTGCCCTCGCTTCAGAAACAGATCAAACCACCCATGACTACTTTTAAATTCCACTTTTGCAACACTTTCATCATCCCGCGCTTTCTGTTCCGGCTTATTATAAAGACTTACTGACTTCTCCTTAAGTAGAAGGTAACTTCATGGAACACCACACTTTCTACAACCATCAATCCACTCAAGTAATAGACTTTCTATTTTATCCATTATTGGGTGCCGACTAAGAGAGACCACTGCTACCAGCAGAACCTACAGTAACATTGGCAGCTTTCAAGATTCTTTTTCTCTGCGTATAAATCGTGCGAAAGTTTCAACGCGCGGACAATGTCCTTACTTCGATCACCACAATTGAAACACTGAATTATGTCTAGTTTTATGCTAAGTGTAACACCCTTACGAGCTCTTTTAGGCTTTTCCGATACTTTAAAACTCATCTTGCTAATGGATGCACAAAATAAATCAACATAAAGCACAGATGCTCACAGGCACGTGTTTAAGCAATGGCAGCTGGAATGCAATTCCAGGGGAGGAGCTTGGCTGCTCAGGACGTTTGCTGCCTTTTTTTCGCAACAGTGAAAACACCTTCTGTTAGCGAAAATCTGTAGCTAATGTAGGTCTTTCGTAAAAGCGAGATGTCGTAAAGCGAGCGTTCAAAAAACGGGGGCCACCTGTATACATAGCACAAAAATTTTCGAATTCACTACCCCAAAGGACTCTGGAGTTAGTCATTCATTGTAAAAAAAAAAACACCAGGAATCAGAATCAGGTTTATGATCATCAGCATATGACGTGAAATTTGTTTACTTAGCAGCAGCATTTCAATGCAATACATAATATAGAAAAAAAATAATAATCAATAAGTAAATCAATTATAGTATATGTATATTGAATAGAATAAAAATCATGCAAAAAAACAGAAATAACATATATTTAAAAAGTAAGGTAGTGTCCAAGGGTTCAATGTCCATTTTGGAATTGGATGGCAGAGGGGAAGAAGCTGTCCCTGAATTGCTGAGTGTGTGCCTTCAGGCTTCTGTACCTCCTTCCTGATGGCCTCCAAACAGCAGCTGGGATGAGGATTACAAATTACAGCAGGAGATAGAAAAGGCGTGTCAGAAGGGCAATGTCATGATAATTATTGGGGATTTTAACATAAATTCAGATTGGGAAAACCAGGCTAGTACTGGACCTCAAGAGAGAATTTGTAGAATGTCTAAGGAATGGCTTTTCAGAACAGCTTGTTGTTGAGCCCACTAGGGGATTGGCTGTTGTGCAATGATCTGGAGGTGATAAGAGAGCTTAAGGTTAAGGAACCCTTAGGAACAGTGATCACAATATGATCGAGTTCACTTTGAAATGTGAGCAGGAGAAACTCAATTCCAATGTGTTGTCGGTATTTCAGTGGAATAAAGGAAATTACAATGGCATGGAAGGGGATCTGGCCAAGGTTGACTGAAAAGGGACACTAGCAGGAAGAACTGCAGAGCAGCAATGGCTGGAATTTCCGTAAAAAAATCAGGGAAATGCACAACATAAATATTCCAAAGAAGAAGAAATTTTCAAATGGAAGGAGGACACTACTGTGGCAGACAAGTGAAGTCAGAGCCAAAGTAAAAGCAAAAGAGGGCATACAAAGAAGCCAAAGCTAGTGGGAAGATACAGGATTGGGAAGCTTTTAAAAACATGCAGAAGGAAACTAATTTCAAAGAAGATACCAAAAATATTTTTATGTATATAAAGGGTAAAAGTGGGTAGATGTAGGACCAATAGAAAATGACACTGGAGATATTGCAATGAGACACAAAGATAGCAGAGGAACTGAATGCATATTTTGAAAGATATCTGCAGTATACCGGATATTCAGGGAAGTGAAGTATGCGCAGTGAAAATTACGACTGAGAAGGTGCTCAGGAAGCTTAATGGTCTGAGGATAGATAAATCTCCTGGACCTGATGGAATGAACCGTTAGGTTCTGAAGGAAGTGCACAGGCAGTAACAAATAACGTTTCAAGAATTGATAGATTCTGGTATTGCAATGGATGACTGGAAAATTGCAAATGTTACTCAACTATTTAAGAAGGGTGGGAGGCAGCAGGAAGGAAACTATAGCCTGACATCAGTGGTTGGGAAGTGGTTGGAATCCATCGTTAGGATTGAGATTACAGAGTACCTGGAGGAACATGACAAGATAGGCCAAAGCCAGCTTGGTTTCCTAAAAGGAAAATCCTACCTGACTAACCTACCGCTATTTTTTTTGAGGAAATAACAAGCAGGGAAGACTAAGGAGATGCAGTAGGCGTGGTGTACTTGATTTTCAGAAGGCCTTTGACAAGGTGCCACACATGAGGCTGCTTAGCAAGGTAAGAGCCCATGGAATTACAGGGAAGTTACTAACACAGGCGGAGCATTGGCTGATCACCAGAAAATAGAGTGGGAATAAAGGGATCCTATTCTGGCTGGCTGACAGTTACCAGTGGAGTTCCACAGGGGTCGGTGGTGGGACCGCTGCTTTTTACAATGTATATCAATGATTTGGATGGACTATGGGATTAATGGATTTGCAGCTAAATTTGCCAATGATACAAAGATAGGTGGAGGACTGGGTAATGTTGAGGAAACAGAGCCTGCAGAGAGACTTGGGTAATTTAGGGGAATGGGCAAAGAAGTGGCAAATGAAATACAATGTTGGAAAGAGTATGGTCATGCACTTTGGTGGGAGAAATAAATTGGCATACTATTAAATAGATGGGGGGAGAATTCAAAATGCAGAGATGCAAAGGAGTCCTTGTGCAGGATAGCCTGAAGGTTGACCTCCAGTGGTGCAGAAGACGAATGCAATGTTGACATTCAGTTCTAGAGGTACAAAATATAAGAGCAGGATGTGCTTTTGAGGTTCTATAAGTCACTTATGAGACCACACGAAGTACTGTGCAAAGCTTTAGGCTCCTTATTTTAGAAAGGATATACTGACACTGGAGAGAGTTCAGAGAAGATTCAAGAGAATGATTCCAGGAATGAAAAAGTTACCATATTAGGAATGTCTGCCAGCTATTGGGCTGTATTCCCTGGAGTTCAAGAGAATGAGCGGGGGATCTCATAGAAACATTCTGAATGTTAAATGGCCTGAACAGATTAGATATGACACAGTTATTTCCCATGGTAGGGGAGTCAAGGACAATAGGGTATGACTTACTGATTGAAGGACATTCATTTAGAATAAAGATGTGGAGAGATTACTTTAGTCAGAGGGTGGTAAATCTGTGAAATTTGTTGCCATGAGCAGCTGTGGAGGCCAAGTCACTGGATGCATTTAAAGCAGATATAGATAGGTTCTTGATTAGCCAGGGCATCAAAGGGTATGGGGAGAAGGCAGGAGAGTGGGGATGACTAGAAGAATTGGATCAGCCCGTGACTGAATTGCAGAGCAGACTTGATGGGCTGAATGGCCTACTTCTGCTTCTATACCTTATGCTCTTATGGTAACAGTGAGAAAAGGGCATGCCCTATATGCTGGAGGTCCTTAATAATGGACGCTGCCTTTCTGAAACACTACTCCTTGAATATGTCCTAGATACTTTGTAGGGTAGTACTCAAGATGAAGCCGACTAAATATACAACCCTCTGCAGCTTCTTTTGGTCCTGTGCAGTAGCCTCCCCATACCGGACAGTGATGCAGCCTGTCAGAATGCTCCCCAATATACATTTATAGAAGTTTGAGTGCATTTGTTGACATACCAAATCTCTTCAAACTCCTAATGAAGTATAGCTGCTGCCTTGCCTTTATTATACTTGCATTGATATATTGGGACCAGGTTAGATCTTCAGAGATCTTGAAACTGCTCACTCTCTCCACTTGTGATCCCTCTGTGAGGACTGGTGTGTGTTCCTTCATCTCACTCTTCCTGAAGTCCACAATCAGCTCTTTTGTCTTACTGACGTTGAGTGCCAGGTTGTTGCTGCGACACCACTCCTAGTTTAGCATATCTTGGTCCAGTACGCCCTCTTGTCACCACCTGAGATTCTACCAACAATCATCAGCAAGTCTATAGATAGTAATTGAGCTAATCCGAGCCACACAATCATGGGTATATAGAGAGTAGAGCTGGCCTAAACACACACCCGAGGTACACGAGTGTCTATCATCAGCGAGATGTTATCACCAATCTGCACACATTGTGGTCTTCCGGTTAAGAAGTCAAGGATCCAGTTGCAGAGGGCCAGGTTCTGCAGCTTCTCAATCAGGATTGCGGGAATGATGGTATTAAATGCTGAGCTATAGTCAATAAACAGCATCCTGACAGATGGTCTAAGGTCATGAGAAGAGCCATTGAGATTGCATCTGCCGTTGACCTATTTAGTGACAGGCAATTACAGTGGGTCCAAGTCCTTGCTGATGCAGTAGTTCAGTCTAGTTATGACCAATTTCTCATAGCATTTCATCACTGTAGATGTGAGTGCTACCAGGCGATACTCATCAAGACAGCTCGCATTATTCTTCTTCGGCACTGGTATAATTGTTGCCTTTTTTAAACAAGTGGGAGCTTCCATCCGTAGCAGTAAGAGGTTGAAAATGTCCTTGAATACTCCTGCCAGTTGGTTGGCACAAGTTTTCAGAGCCTTTCCAGGTACTCCTTCCACTTTGTGAGGGTTCACTCTCTTTAGACAGCCTAACGTTGGCCTCTGAGACAGAGATCATAGGGTCATTAAGTGCAGCAGGGATCTTCACAGCTGTAGTTATATCCTCCCTTTCAAAGCGGACATAGAAGGTGTTGAATTCATCTAGTAGTGACGCATCGCTGCTATTCATGATATTATATAACCATATAACCATATGACAATCACAGCACGGAAACAGGCCATCTTGGCCTTCCTAGTCCGTGCCGAACCCTAGGAATAACTGTGCATAGTTCCCTGAAAGTGGAGTCTCATGTAGATAGGGTGGTGAAGAGGGCTTTTGGAACGCTGGCCTTTATAAATCAAAGCATTGAGTACAGAAGTTGGGATGTAATGCTAAAGTCGTACAAGGCATTGGTAAGGCCAAATTTGGAATATTGTGTGCAGTTCTGGTCACCGAATTATAGGAAAGATATCAATAAATTAGAGAGAGTGCAGAGGCGATTTACTAGGATGTTACCTGGGTTTCAGCACTTAAGTTACAGAGAAAGGTTGAACAAGTTAGGTCTCTATTCATTGGAGCGTAGAAGGTTGAGGGGGGGATTTGATCGAGGTATTTAAAATTTTGAGAGGGATAGATAGAGTTGATGTGAATAGGCTGATTCCATTGAGAGTAGGGGAGATTCAAACAAGAGGACATGATTTGAGAGTTAGGGGGCAGAAGTTTAAGGGAAACACGAGGGGGTATTTCCTTACTCAGAGAGTGATAGCTGTGTGGAATGAGCTTCCTGTAGAAGTAGTAGAGGCCAGTTCAGTTGTGTCATTTAAGGTAAAATTGAATAGGTATATGGACAGGAAAGGAATGGAGGGTTATGGGCTGAGTGCGGGTAGGTGGGACTAGGTGAGATTAAGAGTTCGGCCGAGATGGCCTGTTTCCGTGCTGTGATTGTTATATGGTTATATGGAGTTGGGAAGAATAGTTTGGGAACAGTTGTCAGAACTCGATTTCTCTTGGTCAACACATTTCAAGGCTAACAGACAGGAGTTCAGGATCAACATGTTCCAATGAGGATGAAGAATGGTGAGGTTTAGGAATCTTGGATGATGAGAGGTTACAAAAGGATGACTCAAGGTTTAGGAAGCTGATATCAGATGGAAAGGAGTCAAGGAGAGTTAAAAGGTACCATGAAATGTCATTGACATGTATGATTATTTTTTTTATTGATTTTTTTAATGCATTTTCCACAACACTACAAATTAAAAAACCCAAACCAAAATAAAAAATTAATACAGTGCAAAATAAACATACAATAATAATATAATACAAAAAAGATAATTAAGAAAGCACCCAAATTGAAGTCATGTAAAGTTAGTATCCTCCCCAAGCCCCACAACAAAAAAAAACTCCAGACCAACCACAACAAAATATAGAGAATATAAATCAGGACATTCAAACCCCCAAAACTGTAAATACACTTGAAAATAGAAGATAATAATGCCTACTACCCAAAAAAAAAGAGCTGAAAGTAAGGGACTGAAAAAAAACCTTAATTAAGAGGAAAGTACTCAATAAAAGGTCCCCAGACCTTATGAAACTTTATATCCGAATTAAGAATTGAATAATGAATTTTTTCAAGGTCTGAACAGGACATAATATCATTAATCCATTGAGCATGCGTGGGTGGGGCAACATCTCTTCATCTAAGGAGGATTAGACGTCTAGCCAGGAGAGAAGCAAAAGATAATATTCGACACTTAATCAAACTCAAACGTATATCTGTCTCACCCAAAAAACCAAACAGAGCAATTAAAGGATTAGGTTCTAAGTGATGATTCAGAATACAGGATAAAGTTATAAAAACATCTTTCCAAAATTTCTCTAAACTAGGACAGGACCAGTACATATGAATAAGAGAAGCCTCGCCCCTTTTGCATTTATCACAAAAGAGGACTAATATTAGGGTAAAATCGAGATAATTTAGATTTGGACAAATGGGCTCTATGAACAATCTTAAACTGTAAAAGGCAATGGCGAGCGCAAAGAGAGGTTGAATTAACCGATTTGAGAATCGAGTCCCAAATCTCAGCAGATAAAGAGATATTTAAATCATGCTCCCAAGCCATTCTAATTTTTTCCACAGGGGCACGCCGTAAGAATGCTAATTTATCATGAATAAATGATATTAAACCTTTACCCAGTGGATTCATAGAAAGAAAGAAATCCATAACATTTTTCTCAGGCATTTCAGGGAAGTTAGGAATTAAAGGATTGATAAAGTGTCTAATTTGGAGATATCTAAAAAAATGGGCATTAGGCAGATTGAACTTAGCAGAGAGCTGTTGAAAGGATGTGAAGCGATTATTGATAAAAAGATCTTCAAAATGTCTAATGCCCTTCCTATACCAATCATAGAATGTTGAGTCATACATAGTAGGTAAAAAAAAAAGATGATTATGTAAGATAGGACTAGAAAGGGAAAAACCATAAAATTTCTTAAACTGGGCCCATATTTGCAAAGTGTATCTGACAAGAGGATTAACAATTAGTATAGACAAACTACTAGGGAGTGCAGAGCCAAGAAGTGCAGAAATGGATAAATCTTTAGTGGAATTCAACTCCATTGCCACCCAATTAGGGCACTCGGGTTGGCTATGAAAAAAAGACCAAAAGTTAGTGCAACGCATGTTAGCTGCCCAGTAATATAAACAAAAGTTAGGTAAGGCTATGCCACCCTCTTTTTTAGATTTTTGAAGATAAACCTTATTAATTCTAGAACGCTTATTCTTCCACAGATATGACAAAATAATAGAGTCTAAGGAATCAAAAAAGGTTTTAGGAATAAAAATTGGGATAGATTGAAATAAATATAAAAATTTAGGGAGAACATACATTTTAACAACATTAATACGACCTACCAAGGACATAGATAGAGGTGACCATTGTGACAGACTCTGTTTTGTAGTATATAAAAGATTGGCAAAATTTTCACAAAAAAGATCTTTAAACTTCCTTGTAACTGCAATCCCAAGGTAAGTAAATTGATTATGAACTACTTTAAAGGGGAGGTCACGAAATACTAATACTTGTGCTTCTTTATTACTTGGCAAAAGTTCGCTCTTATGTAAATTAAGTTTATAGCCAGAAAACTGGCTAAATTGATCAAGAAGTGAAAACATTGGAGGTAAGGATGTGGACGAATTTGAAAGAAAAAGTAATAGATCATCAGCATAAAGAGAAACTTTATGCTCAACATCCCCCCTCCAGATCCTGGTCAGTTCAAGACAGCTTTGGAATGCTATCGCCAGAGGTTCTATAGCCAAATCAAAGAGAAAGGTACTTAAAGGGCATCCTTGACGGGTGCCATGTTTGAGGTTAAATAGCTGGGATTGCTGAAAATTAGTCAAAACAGAGGTGGTAGGACACAGATACAGCAATTTGATCCAAGAGATAAAACTTTGACCAAAGTCAAATTTTTCTAAAACTGCAAAAAGGTAGTTCCACTCTATACGATCAAATGCTTTCTCCGCATCAAGAGAAATAACGCATTCAGGAATCCCAGTTGAAGGTGAATATGAAATGTTAAATAAACGCTGAATGTTAAAAAAAGGAAGACGGTTTTTAATAAAACCAATTTGATCATCAGAAATAATAGAGGGAATAACAGTTTCTAATCTATGAGCCAAAACTTTGGCCAAGATTTTAACATCAACATTAAGCAAAGAAATTGGCCTGTACGAGGAGCACTCTGTTGGGTCTTTACCCTTTTTTAATAGAAGAGTAATAGATGCCTCATTAAAAGAGGGTGGCAATTTACCATAATTAAACGAGTCAGATAGTACTGAGAGTAACTGAGGAGAAAGAAGTGAAGAGAATGATTTATAAAATTCTACGGGGAACCCATCAGGTCCAGGAGATTTCCCTGAAGACAATGCAAAAATTGCAAAAGATATTTCTTCCGATGATATAGGCTCATTAAGTTTTGCTTTAAAATCAGATGAAAGCGAAGGAATATTCAGATTATTTAAGAAAAGATCAACAGAAATATTCTCATTCAGAGATTCAGAGGAATAAAGCCAAGAGTAAAAATTTTTAAATACGTCATTGATTTCTAAGTGATCCGATATAAAATCCCCATTCTCCTTCCGGATCTTTGTAATATGTTGCTTAGCTTTAGAACGCCTCAGCTGATTAACTAGAAATTTACCAGATTTGTCACCATGAATATAAAAGCGATTCTTACTTTCAAGAAGTTGGCGTTCAACAGGTTGAGAGGACAGAAGATCAAATTTAGTTTGAAGTTCTACACGCTTCTTGTATAATTCAGGATTATTAGTTTGAGCTGTTATGTCCGTAGCCCCCTCCTTTGTGAGAATCGCAAGATCACCGGTGGGTTGGGTCAAGGGGCCCAGGAAATGAGAGTTGGACGTGCAAAATGCCTCGTTTCCCCAGCGATGTAAAGCTATGGGATATGGCCATTGTCTCCGGAAGACCAAGTTGTGTATTGAGTACTGTACTATTCATTGAAGCCCCTCAGGGGATGACCAGAGTGGGCTGGTTGAGGGATTGCATCATTCCAACCTGACTGACATCGGAGACCCTGTGAGGAAGTATAAAAGAGGGTCTGGGGGACAACTCCTTCAGACGCACCAGAAGAAACGTTAAGCGACCACGTAACAGCAGGAAGTCATTTGAAGGAAGCCACGTGCGTACAATTCCGTGGCTGGAACCACGGAAAACAGCTTTTAGCTAACAACGGGGAAGCCCGCTCCCGACTCAACGGATTGGCACCATAAAAGACCTGGGGCAAGTTTAAACCGCATCACTTTTAAACCCAACAACGCTGCAGCTTGAACGAACTGATAGTGACTGTTATCTTTCCATCGGACAATACATCAACCCCTAGACAACGATAGAGATATTTCTTATTGGTTATTATTATACCCGCGCTTAGATTTAGTACTGACGACGTATATTATCTCTATGTTTGCATTAATCTTATTTTTGTGCCCTTTATCAATAAATACTTTTAAAAATAGTACCATCAGACTTCAACGGACCTCTCTATCTTTGCTGGTAAGTGATCCAGTTACGGGAATTCATAACAGAGCATACAATTGATCTAATTCTTTAATCTGATTAATTAGGCCTAATCGATCTATACAGGACTTTCTATTAAGATTTGCTGTATAAGAGATTATTTGACCCCTCAAATATGCTTTCATGGCATCCCAGACAATCTGGGATGACATTTCAGATGATGTATTAGTGTTAAAATAAATTCCTCTGAGGGAGACCAGGAAAGTTTAAAGACAAAGAAATTGGGGCATGGTCAGAAATCAGTATACTCTGCTAATCACAAGAATAGACAAATGAAATAAGTTGATTATCAAATAAAAAATAGTCAATTCTAGTAAAGGTATGGTGAACATGTAAAAAAAAAGAATAATCTCTCTCAGTAGGATGAAGGAAACGCCATATATCTGAGATACCATAAGTAGAAAGAAAAGAGTGAATAGCTAAAGCAGATTTAGTAGGTTATCAGTAACAGAGGACGATCGATCCAAATTAGGATCTAACCAACAATTAAAGTCACCACCCAGTATAAGAGAATATGAATTTAAATCTGATAGTGAGGAGAAAAAATGTTCAAAAAAAATTAACATCATCAAAATTGGGAGCATACAGGTTTGCTAGTACAACTTTAGTATTATATAATTTACCAGAAACAATAATAAAACAGCCATTTGTATCAGATATCTTATTATGGAGTTCAAAAGGAATATTTGAATTAAGGATGGAAACCCCCCCCTAGCTTCGGCGGCAAAGGATGAATGAAAATGTTGACCCACCCACTTTGACAAAAGCTGAGAATTATCAAAACTACGAATATGAGTTTCTTGAAAGAAAGCCATGTCAGCTTTGAGTTGTTTAATATGAGAGAAGACCTTCCTTCTTTTAACAGGATGATTCAATCCCTTTACATTCCAGCTCACAAATTTAAGTGTATTAACCAGTATCAATTATTAGTGCATAGAAGGTAGTAGGCATATAAAAATATCAAACAGTACAATAACAGTCCGGGAGCAAAAATGTAAACATAAATCAGTAGAATCAGGACAGAGACATGTCCTGAATAACAAGGGAAAACAAAAAAAAACAGTGAGTAGTGTTGGAACTGGAGAACCCACCCCAGCCTCGCAACCCCAAACTAGATGACTACCCAAAAAAGCAGCTAGCTCTACAAAAAATATTAACCCAAAAATGACAATAGACAATAGGTGCAGAAGTAGACCATTCGGCCCCTCGAGTCTGCACCGCCATTCTGAGATCATGGCTGATCATTCACTATCAATACCCAGTCCCTGCCTTGTCCCCATATCCCTCGCTTCCCCTATCCATCAGATATCTATCTAGCTCCTTCTTGAAAGCATCCAGAGAATTGGCCTCCACCGTCTTCCGAGGCAGTGCATTCCACACCTCCACAACTCTCTGGGAGAAGAAGCTCTTCCTCAACTCTGTTTTAAATAACTGACCTCTTATTCTCAATCCATGCCCTCTGGTACTAGACTCTCCCAACATCTGGAACATATTTCCTGCCTCAATCCTATCAAATCCTTTAATTATCTTAAACGTTTCAATCAGATCCCCTCTCAATCTCCTCAATTCCAGTGTGTACAAGCCCAATCTTTCTGCGTAAGACAGCCCTGCCATCCCAGGAATCAACCTAGCGAATCTACGCTGCACTTCCTCAATTGCCAGAATGTCCTTCCTTAAACCTGGAGACCAAAACTGTACACAATATTCCAGGTGTGGTCTCACCAGGGCCCTGTACAAAAGCAAAAGGACATCCTTGCTCTTGTACTCAATTCCCCTTGTAATAAAGGCCAACATTCCATTTGCCCTCTTCACTGCCTGTTGCACTTGCTCATTCACCTTCATTGACTGATGAACTAGGACTCCTAGGTCTCTTTGCATTTCTCCCTTACCTAACTCTACACCGTTCAGACAATACTCTGCCCTCTTGTTCCTGCTTCCAAAGTGGATAACTTCACATTTATTCACATTGAATGACATCTGCCAAGTATCTGCCCACTCACCCAGCCTATCCAAGACTCCCTGTATTCTCCTAACGTCCTCTTCGCATGTCACACTGCCACCCAGTTTAGTATCGTCAGCAAACTTGCTGATATAGTTTTCAATGCCCTCATCTAAATTGTTGACATAAATCGTAAAGAGCTGTGGTCCCAATACAGAGCCCTGTGGTACCCCACTAGTCACCTCCAGCCAGTCCGAGAAACACCCATTCACTGCTACCCTTTGCTTTCTATCTGCCAACCAGTTTTCTATCCATGTTGAAACCCTGCCTCCAAAGCCATGAGCTCTGATTTTACTTCTATGTGGCACCTTATCGAAAATCCTTCTGAAAATCTAGGTACACTACATCCACTGGCTTACCCTCGTCTAACATCCTTGTTACACCCTCAAAAAAACTCCAACAGATTAGTCAAGCATGATTTGCCCTTGGTAAATCCATGCTGGCTCAGCCTAATCCTATTACTGCCATCAAGATGTGCCACTATTTCGTCCTTAATAATGGACTCAAGCATCTTCCCCACTACTGACGTTAGGCTAACAGGGCGATAGTTCTCTGTTTTCTCCTTCCCTCCCTTCTTGAAAAGTGGGATAACATTAGGCTCTCTCCAATCTTCAGGAACTGATCCTGAATCTAAGGAACATTGAAAAATGATTACCAATGCATCTGCAATTTCCTGAGCCACCTCTTTTAGAACCCTCGGATGCAGACCATCTGGACCCGGGGATTTATTAGCCTTCAGTCCTATCAGTCTACTCATCACAGTTTCTTTCCTAATGTCAATCTGTTTCAATTCCTCTGATATCTTATGACCCTGGCCCATCCATACATCTGGGAGATTGCTTGTGTCCTCCCTGGTGAAGACAGATCTAAAGTACGCATTAAATTCTGTTGCCATGACTTCCAGTTCTATATCGTTGACAAAGGTTCCGTACATATAATATAACAAATAATAGCTAATTTAGGCACTAGAGTGCAAAATTACAAATAAGAACAACTTCATCAGAAAAGGTATAAAACTTAATACAAAAAAAAATCAGAAAAACTAATCTACCCGCGAGAAACTATGAAAAATTGAAAGGAAAAAAAAGGGGGGAAAGGGGGAAATTATAAATTTAAAAGAGAGTACTTATCAGCCGTTTACAAAAGCAAATCTTATACTATAAATCAACCAACAGGGAGGCCTTCAATAAAAAACTCCAAGCCTCCAAAACAAATTAAGATCAATTGTAGTTCTCTATAGATAAAGTTATACAGAAGTAAAGTAAATTACACAAGTAAAGTCTAAAAGTCCGCAGGGAAACATTAAACTTAAATCATCTATTTAGGAAAAACGCACCAAGTCCAGGGAGAGATTAACTAGAGCACTTAGAATCTCAATAGTTAATGTCTGAATTATTCAAGTAAAGTCTAAGTTCGGAAAAAAGAACTTTGCTTCGAAAAGTACTTATCAGCCATTTTAGAAAGTCAGACCGGTTCCGAAGAAGTCAAGATGGCTGGAAGATTTCCAACAAACAACTCAGCCTCCTTCACTGATTTATATTCTCCAGTAATAAGCGTAATTCGAAGATCGGCTGGATTACGAAGGAAAGGTCTGAATCCACGATCAAAAAGCACTTTCATTACGCCTTTAAACTCAGCACGCATCTTCAGAACCTGGGGGGCATAATCTTCCACAAAACGAATGACCGTATTTTGAAAAGCAAAAGTATCTCTGCAGCGTGCCTCCATAATCAAACGGTTTTTCACCTGGTATCGATGAAAGCATAAAATAATTGGCCGTTGACGGGAACCCAAAATTGTGCGAGGAACATAAATCCTGTGAGCCCTTTCTAGCTCAGGTGGAGTTGGAAGAAATTCTTTCCCGAAAATCTCAGAGAAAAGAAGAGAAAAATTCAACGGAAGAGCCCTTTTCGGTGGCCTCTGGCAAACTGAGAATTCGCAGATTGCAGTGTCTGCTCCGATTTTCGAGATCCACCATTTTGGAAGTAAGTTTACTGTTTTCCTCTGCTTGGTTGGAGCAGAAAGTTTCGAGATGTTGAACACGGCGTTCTAAATCTTCAGAGGTTAGGTCGATGCGAGATAAATGTTCAGCATGGTCATCCACTCTGGCATTAATCTGATCCAATTTTGATTCCAGCTGATTGATAGAAGTTCTAAATTCAGTTTTGATATCTGTTAAAGTATCTTGTTGATGTTGTTCCAAAATAGCGAGAATCTCAGCTGACAGAGCCGTGGAAGTTTCTTTTTTCCAGATTTTAGTATCTTTTGTAGCCATTGAGATAGATGTATTTGCAGGCAAATAAAAGAAAACTAATAAAATAACAAACTAAGGTTTAAAAAGGGAGACATATAGTGCAAAGATAGGAAGAATAATGGAGCAAAAGTTTGAAGCGACTAAACAATCGCCATCTTACCGGAAGTCCCCGACATATGATTAAAGAGGCATGCTGTACATAATAACAAGAGGTTACCTGGAGAGAGCATAAGTCCACCTAAAGACCAAAGAGGAAACTGATACCTGGAGCTGGAGGAAAGGGCAAAGTACTAGACAAGTACATTGCAGTGTACACAGGTGTGTAGTTTAAATTGGCATCATGGATGGATTGGCTTGCTCCTGTGGTGTACTGTTCTACAACATACTCTATAAACACAATAACACTGACGATAAAACACTCAAAAAGGCCACTTAGACCGTGTCAACATTCACATATCTCTACAACGAAACTCACTAAAGTAAACAAACACACTGGGGTAAAGGAACAATTAATACTTCCATTCACAAACTTACCGAGTCACTGACATGGGGACAGAGATCAACCAGCTTACTCCCATCACTGGTAGTCATTGAGCACCTGCAAACAGGAACAGATCATTTAGCAGAATAGATTCATTCAGCCATATGCACATTGGATAATTTCCTTATCAATCAAATGTAGGGGATACTAAGAAAACACAAGAAACATGTGGTTCATTGGGGAAGAATTTTTGCACAAGCCAAAGGTCGTAGGTTTGAAGTCCACTTTAACTTTAAAAATTCAAACTCGTTCTCCACATTGATTCTCAGGATAGCACTGAGGTGAAGTTGTACACTCAGAGTTAGCACCTTCCAATTGTCTGCCTTTTCTGGTACACACAAAAATCCTGTCAAAATCAAAAGGAAGATTTCTCCAGTGTTCTGAAAATATGATGCAGTTGACCTGGTTACTTATCTCATTGCTCTTTCTGGGATAGCTTGCTATGCTGGACCAACAGAAATTAAAAATGCATTTTATGTCTTGTAATGGAAACTTCGAAATAGATCTAGAAATATTATATCATAAACTAGACAATGGGGTGGCCCGTTGGGGCACCCTTTGAGAGAAGGGTAGTGCAATCTGATGTTGACCAGAATGAACATTAAATTTTCCAGAATGCTATTGGTATCGCTTTACTTTGGAAGTTGAAGAAAACCTCAGTTTATTAAAGGAGAACGACGCATAGCAAGGCAAATATAGCTCCTCCTCGTTTAACGCAGGACACTTGATGGCATCATTTCTGGTGGATCTGCCGCCCTTGTGCCTCTCGGTGTCATTCTGGAAACGTGTAGTCCTTTAATTCGCCATCTCTTCATCTCTTCTGCTGTTTATTCTTTGTCTCTGATCTTGGAGACGTGCATTTCTTTGCTCCTGTGTCTCTTCCTCTCTCCTCCTCCTGTGCCTGCTTTTGTCATTCTGGAGACGTGCAGCCCTTTCATCCCCTGTCGCATCATCTCTTCTGCTGTTTGTTGTTTGTCTCTGATCCTGGAGACGTGCATTTCTCAGCTCCTTTGTCTCTTCCTCTCTCCTCCTCCTGTGCCAGTTGTTGTCATTTTGGAGACATGCATGCCTCTCCTCCTCTGTCTCTTCTCTCATCTTTTTTGTCCAGGGGTCTTTTGACTCTTTGATCCAGGAGTCGTGTGGCCCTGGCCTCATCCGATTCTTGTTCTCTCCCTCTCCTTACTGCTTCCTGACGACATATGACATCATCTCTTGACCATTATGTCCCCCTTCTCTTTCCACATGGCATAATTAGGCTCACATCTTTTTTACCCTAATGCTGGATAGAAGATACAAAGCAGTTAACACCAAAGCCTCCAGGATGCTGATTATTCTTGATGATGTGGTTGGTGCTCTCTTAAATGGACGTGATACAGTCACTGCTGTCCTTTGACTGCAGCAAAGGGTTTGATGGGTGTTTTGAAGAACGTCATTACAATAAGATGTGTAATTATCTCTTATTGATGGGTGGCAGTTAGATCTGTCCCAATCCTGCACATCTGATGGAGATCAGCAGTATGTGACTGCTCGAAATAGAGCTGCCCTGCTCTTTTGCTCCAGTTGATTCACTGCTGTGAGAATCATGAGTAGCTTCTGAGGCTGGTCATGCACATGTGTCATGGTTTCCATCATGGCTGACATCGGCTCTTGGGTGAAAGTGGGGCTGTTGATTTTGGCGAGAGAGCAATTTTATATGAATATATATATATTTTATATGAATTTTATATGAATATATATATATTCACAAACAGAGCATGAGAGTTTTAGTAGTATAGCGATAAATTGCTTAAGCATTCTTTGTTGCTTATAATTATGGATCTGTGTAAAATTACATGAATTACACATGTTAAGACACTACCATGTGATAATTACGCACCTCGCATGGAGTAAACACGGTTAGACTGACATTTCAGACTCCCATGTCTTCCATTGAATTAGTTTAATGTTTTGAAGATATAAAACATAATTATAAAGTACTTACCCACTTTCACCATTTCACCTGTCAGTTCACCTTGTCCCCTTTGATCAGTGACCCAAGCACTTCCTTTCAAATACAGCAGCAATTTAATGCTTCCCATTGTTTCAACAATGGAGAAGAAATGCAGACTGGATTAACACTGAGGAATTTCTCAATTCAATGCATCAGGTAAAGAGCCCAGATGCTTGGACCTTTAATTCCCCATTTGAACCACTGCCTTTTAGCCCTTGCATTCCTCTAACAAAGTCAATACAAGCTCAAAATTTATCTTCAAACTTTGAATGCTATAACACTCGAATGAACATTAAATTTAGAAGAATGCGGGGATCTCAGTGAAACCTACCAAATTCTGAAAGGACCAGATAGCGTGGATGTGGAGAGGATATTTCCTGTGAGGGGGTGGTATCCAGAGTGAGAGGGCACTGCCTCAGAATTGAGGGCTGACCCTTTAGAACAGAGGTAAGGAGGGATTTTGTATTTAGCCAGAGAGTAGTAAATCTGTGGAACGCTCTGCCACAGACTGTGGTGGAGGTAAAGTCTGTGCAAATACTTAAGGAAATTGATTGTTTCCTGATTAGTCAGGGTGTCAAAGGATAATGGCAAGAAGGCAGGTATATGGGATTGAGTGGGATCCGGGATCAGTCATGATGGAACAGTGGAGCAGACTCAATGGGCTGAATGGACTAATTTGCTCCTATGTCATATTGCCTTATAGTCTAAATTCAACAACTTTAGGCAACCAGTTTTTCCAATTTCCCCCAGAAAAAGCCATTTCTGATTAAAGGTAATAATGTAGCGGTGTGCTACATGCAGCGCTAAAATAATGACACGGAGTCGGTAAACTGCAGTTAAAGATGATTTTATTCGAACTTCACAGCCTTGCTTTAAAGCCTCCCTGATCCCGTCCTCCCCGGGCGCGGATGCTGTAGGGGACACGTACTCACAATCCCGCGCAGGCTTTTCCCTTTGTTGGTGAAGCAGACCTGGCGCCCTTTTGGGACTGGCCTTTGTGCCGGCGCGCTGGCTATTTGTGAGCCGGTTCGAGTGCGCTAGGAAGAGGGTCGCCACATAACCTCCCCCCCAAGTCCACAGGGGCCGGTTTGAGTCGGTCCACTGTGAAAACCTCCGCTCTCCCCCCAATGTCCAGCACGAACGTGGACCCGTTGTTCCTGAGCACTGTAAACGGCCCCTCGTAGGGCCATTGCAGCGGTGGCCGATGCCCGCCCCTTCGTACAAACACAAACTTACAGTTCTGCAGGTTGGGTTCTGCCCATGCTGCGAAGTGGGTATGGGGGCCAGGTCACCGAGCCTCTCACGTAATCTGCCCAGGACTGCTGCGGGTTCTTCCTCTTGCCCCCTTGGGGCTGGTATGAACTCCCCGGGGACAACCGTGCGCCGTACACCAACTCGGCCAATGAGATCGTGCAGATCGTCTTTGGGCGCCGTGCAGATGCCGAGTAGGATCCAGGGAAGCTCGTCCACCCAGTTAGCTCCTCTCAGGCGGGCCTTAAGAGCCGACTTTAGGTGACGGTGGAAATGCTCCACCAGGCTGCTTAACTGTGGGTGGTAGGCAGTGGTGTGGTGCAGCTGTGTCCCCAAAAGGCTGGCCATAGCTGACCACAGGCTGGAGGTGAACTGGGCACCTCTGTCGGAAGTAATGTGGGCCGATACACCAAAGCGGGACACCCAGGTGGCGATCAGTGCCTGGGCACAAGATTCGGAGGTGGTGTCAGTGAGCGGGATCGCCTCTGGCCATCTGGTGAACCGGTCCATGATAGTCAGGAGGTGCCGCGCTCCGCGCAACACTAGCAGGGGGCCCATGATATCCACATGAACATGGTCGAAACGCCGGTGGGTGGGGCGGAATTGCTGCGGCAGAGCTTTGGTGTGCCGCTGCACCTTGGCCGTCTGGCAGTGCATGCACGTTCTGGCCCATTCACTGACCTGCTTGCGGAGTCCGTGCCAAACGAACCCGCTGGAGACCATCTGGACGGTTGTCCCGATGGAGGGGTGCGCTGTTATGAATGGAGTCGAAAACGCGTTGCCGCCAAGATGCCAGGACGACGGGACGAGGCTGGCCGGTGGCGACGTCACAGAGTAGGGTTCTCTCACCTAGGCCTACGGGGAGGTCCTGGAGCTGCAAACCGGAGACTGCGGTTCTGTAACTCGAGATATCCTCGTCTGCCTGCTGTGCCTCTGCCAGCGTCTCAAAAGTCTACCCCTTGGGAAAGGGCATGAATGTTAGGGCGTCCGCCACAACATTGTCCTTACCCGAGACGTGCTGGACACCCGTCGTGTGTTCAGAGATGTAGGACAGATGGTGCTGCTGGCAGGACGACCAGGGATCGGACACCTTCGTGAACGTAAAGGTAAGCGGCTTGTGGTCCGTGAACGCGGTGAAGGGCCTACCTTCTAAGAAGTACCTGAAATGCCGGATTGCCAGGTATAGCGCCAACAGTTCCCGGTCGAACGCACTGTATTTGAGCTCGGGTAGCTGCAGGTGTTCGCTGAAAAACGCCAGGGGTTGCTAGCAATCTGCGATGAGTTGCTCCAGTACTCCACCGACTGCCGTGTTAGATGCGTCCACTGTGAGGGCGGTAGGGACGTCCATTCTGGGGTGCACTAGCACCGCGGCATTTGCCAAGGCTTCTTTCGTTTTAATGAAAGCGGTGGTGGACTCCTCGCCCCAGGTAATGTCCTTGCCCAGACCCGGCAGCAGGGCGAACTGGGGGCGCATGATTCGGGCAGCTGAAGGGAGGAAGCAGTGGTAGAAATTGACCATACCTATGAATTCCTGTAGGCCTTTGATTGTGGTGGGTTGGGGGAAATGGCGGACCGCATCTACCTTAGCGGGCAGAGGGGTCGTTCCATCTTTAGTAATCCTGTGGCCCGGGAAGTCGATGGTGTCGAGCCCGAACTGGCATTTGGCCGGGTTGATTGTCAGACCGTACTCACTCAGTCGGGCGTAGAGTTGATGGAGGTGGGACAGATGCTCCTGACGACTGCTGCTGGCTATGAGGATGTCGTCCAAATAGATGAATGCGAAGTCCAGGTCGCGTCCCACCGCGTCCATTAACCGCTGGAATGTCTGTGCGGCATTCTTCAGGCCGAACGGCATGCGGAGGAACTTGAAAAGGCCGAACGGGGTGATGAGAGCCGTTTTGGGGACGTCGTCTGGATGCATCGGGATTTGATGGTATCCCCGGACAAGGTCTACCTTGGAGAAGATCCGTGCGCCATGCAAGTTTGCTGCAAAGTCCTGAATGTGCGGCACAGGGTAGCGGTCCGGTGTGGTAGCCTCATTCAGCCTGCGGTAGTCGCCACATGGTCTCCAGCACCCTGTTGCTTTGGGCACTATGTGCAGGGGGAAGGCCCATGGGCTGTCGGACCGCCGGATGATCCCCAATTCTTACATCCTCTTGAAATCCTCCTTCGCCAGTCGGAGTTTGTCCGGGGGAAGCCGCCGAGCACGGGTGTGGAGGGGTGGTCCCTGGGTCAGGATGTGGTGCTATACGGCGTGTCAGGGCATGGCTGCCGTGGTGCCAGAACCGATGGGAAATCCGCCAGGACTCTGGTGAAGTCGTTGTCGGACAGGGTGATGGAGTCTAGGTGTGGGACTGGCAACTGGGCTTCTCCCAGGAAGAACGTCTCGGCGTGGACCAGACTCTGCCTCGGCGGGTCGACCAGCAGGCTGTGTGCCTGCAAAAAATCCGCACCCAGAAGCGGTTGGGCTACGACGGCCAGTGTGAAGTCCCACGTGAACTGGCTGGAGCCGAACTGTAGCTGCACCGTACGGGTGCCATAGGTCCTTACCGTGCTGCTGTTCATGGCCTTCGGGGTGGACCCGGTGCCCTGTTGCGTCGTAACTCGTCGGAGGTAAGACGCTGATCTCAGCACCAGTGTCGACCAAAAAACGGCATCCCGACCTCTTGTCCCACACATACAGGAGGCTATCCCGATGGCCAGCTGCCGTAGCCATCAGCGGAGGCTGGCCCTGGTGTTTCCCAGGAACTTGCAGGGCGGGCTACAGTGGCTGGCTTCTGTGCCCCACCGCTGGTGGTAGGAACACCATTGTTCGTTGGGCTCCTCACCCCTGCCTCTGGGGTTAGCGGGCTCTGTGGCTGGGCCTGGTCTGGTTTGCTGCTGGGAGCGTGGCCTGGTGATCTGTGCGATGGACGCCCCACTCACCTTCTTGGCGTTCCACAGTAAGTCTGCCCGGGCTGCCACCTTCCGGGGGTCGCTGAAATCCGCATTGGACAGCAGCAGGCGTATGTCCTCGGGCAGCTGCTCCAGGAATGCCTGCTCAAACATGAGGCAGGGTTTGTGTCCGCCGGCCAGAGACAACATCTCATTCATTAAAGCCATCCAGGTGCAGTAAACGGGCAGCCCGCTTGCGCCGTGAGAGTCCAAAAGTCCTTATGAGCAGGGCTTTGAATTCCGTGTACTTGCCGTCCGCTGGGGGAGACTGTACGAACTCCTCAACCTGGGCCGCTGTGTCCTGGTCGAGGGAGCTCACCACGTAGTAGTAATGTGTATCCTCTGAGGTTATCTGCCGAACGTGGAATTGGGCTTCTGCTTGCTGGAACCATAGGTGAGGTCGCAGTGTCCAGAAGCTTGGCAGTTTCAACGAAACCGCATGAACAGATGTGGCGTCGGTCATCTCCGGTCCAAAAATTGTTTGGACCGTCGGGGTCACCAATTGTAGCGGTGTGCTGCATGCAGCGCTAAAATAACGACACGGAGTTGGTAAACTGCAGTTAAAGATGATTTTATTGTATCTTCACAACCTTGCTTTAAAGTCTCCCTGATCCCGCCCTCCCCGGGCGCAGATGCTGTAGGGGACACGTACTCACAATCCCGCGCAGGCTTTTCCCTTTGTTGGTGAAGCAGACCTGGTGCCCTTTTGGGACTGGCCTTTGTGCCGGCGCGCTGGCTACTTGTGAGTCGGTTCGAGTGCGCTAGGAAGTGAGTCGCCACAATAACATAAAAGTTTCACTGACACTGTAACCTGCTTAGTGCTTCCAATGTTTAAATGTCGACCTCCAACAATTCATGAATAAACTCTTCTCTGGCTTATAACCAATATTTTGATGACAAACTCTGTCATTTTCAAGAGATGATGCCTGAGCATGTCTAGTCCAGTGGTATTTATACCCCCACAGTCTGTCCCTCCTGATTGGTTAGATCTCACCTAACCAGGTTTCTGCTCTCAAACCTTATTTACAATTGGATTCTAGTTCTTACTTAGAGCAAGACCTTTGTCTTTGTTAAAATTCTTTTCCTCTAGTTTTATTTCAATGGCTTTCTTTACCAGGTGGTCGCAAAAGCTATTGCTGTGGTACAGTAGTTTTGTGCTGCCAAAATCAATCCCATGGCCACTGGGAATGCAATGTTCTGCTACTGCCAATTTCTCTGGGCTACCCAAAAGGGTACACCACCTGTGCTCCTTGATGCAGGTTTCTACTGTGCATCCAGTCTGGCTGATATATGCTGCTCCGCATTCACAGGGAATCCTGTAAAAGCCAACTGGCCTGAGTCCCCGGTCATCTTTGACATGCATAAGCTGCGATTTGAGTTTCCTTCTGGGTTTGGGGATGCTATTAATCAAAAATTTCTTCAGGTTCCTGCCGATCCTCCCAGAAACCATGGGAATATAGGGAAGACAAAGTAACCAAATAGGAAGGCCAGGATAATTAGGAGAGCAAGAAGGGGCCATGAGAAGGCCTTGGCGGGCAGAATTAAGAAACACCCCAAGGCATTCTACAAGTATACGAAGAGCAAGAGGGTAAGACATAAAAGAATAGGACCAATCAAGTGTGGCAGTGGGAAAGTGTATATGGAACCGGAGGAAATTGCGGAGGTACTTAATGAATACTTTACTTCAGTATTCACTATGAAAAAGGATCTTAGTGATTGTAGCAATGACTTGCAGCAGTCTGAAAAGCTTGAGCATGTAGATATTAAGAAAGAGGATGTGCTGGAGCTTTTGGAAAGCCTCAACTTGGATAGGTCGCCGGGACCGGACAAAATGTACCCCAAACTACTGTGGGAGGTGAGGGAGGAGATTGCTGAGCCTCTGGCGATGATCTTTGCATCATCAATGGGAATGGGAGAGGTTCCGGAGGATTGGAGGGTTGCAGATGTTGTTCCTTTAAACAAGAAAGGGAGTAGAGGTAGCCCAGGAAATTATAGACCAGTGAATCTTACTTCAGTGGTTGGTAAGTTGATGGAGAAAATCCTGAGAGGCAGGATTTATGAACATTTGGAGAGGTATACTATGATTAGGAGTAGTCAACATGGCTTTGTCAAGGTCAGGTTGTGCCTTACAAGCCAGACTGAATTTTTTGAGGATGTGACTAAACACATTAATGAAGGAAGAGCAGTAGATGTAATGTATATGGATTTCAGCAAGGCATTTGATAAAAATACCCCATGCAAGGCTTATTGAGAAAGTAAGGAGGCATGGGATCCAAGGGGACATTGCTTTGTGGATCCAGAACTGGCTTGCCCACAGAAGGCAAAGAGTGGTTGTAGACGGGTCATGTTCTGTATGGAGGTCGGTCACCAGTGGAGTGCCTCAGGGATCTGTTCTGGGACCCTTACTTTTCATGATTTTTATAAATGACCTGGATGAGGAAGTGGAGGGATAGGTGAGTAAGTTTGTTGATGACACAAAGGTTGGAGGTGTTGTGGATAGTGTGGAGGGCTGTCAGAGCTTCAGCGGGACATTGATAGGATGTAAAACTGGGTTGAGAAGTGGCAGATGGAGTTCAACCCAGATAAGTGTGAAGTGGTTTATTCTGGTAGGTCAAATATGATGGTAGAATATAGTAAGACTCTTGGCAGTGTGGAGGATCAGAGGGATCTTGGGGTCCAAGTCCATAGCACGCTCAAAGCATCTGTACAGGTTGACTCTGTGGTTAAGTAGGCATACAGTGTATTGGCCTTCATCAATTGAATTTAGGAGCCGAGAGGTAATGTTACTGCACTATAGGACCCTTGTCAGACCCTACTTGGAGTACTGTGCTCAGTTCTAGTCGCCTCACTACAGGAAGGTTGTGGAAGCCATAGAAAGGGCGCAGAGGAGATTTACAAGGATGCCGCCTAGACTGGGGAGCATGCCATATATAACCATATAACAATTACAGCACGGAAAGAGGCCATCTTGGCCCTTCTAGTCCGTGCTGAACGCTTACTCTCACCTAGTCCCACTGACCCGCACTCAACCCATAACCCTCCATTCCTTTCCTTTCCATATACCTATTCAATTTTACTTTAACTGACAATACTGAAGCTGCCTCTACCACTTCTACTGGAAGCTCGGTCCATACAACTACCACTCTCTAAGTAAAGAAATTCCCCCTCCTGTTACCCTTAAACTTTTGCCCCCAACTCTCAATTCATATCCTCTTGTTTGAATCTCCCCTACTCTCAATGGAAAAGGCCTATCCACATCAATTCTATCTATTCCCCTCATAATTTTAAATACCTCTATCAACCTTCTGCGCTCCAAAGAATAAAGACCTAACTTGTTCAATCTTTCCCTGTAACTTAGGTGCTGAAACCCAGGTACATTCTAGTAAATCTCCTCTGTACTCTCTCTATTTTGTTGACATCTTTCCTAAAAATCGGTTACCAGAACTATACACAATACTCCAAATTCAGCCTTACCAATGCCTTGTACAATTTTAACATTACATCCTGTTATGCCTGTGCACCCCCTCCTTTTTGAGAATCGCAAGATCACTATTAAGTCAGGGCAGGAGACCCAGGAAATGAGAGAGAGACATTTGGAATGTCCTGGCCCCAGCAATACAAAGCCACGGAAAAGGTCATTGTCTCTTGGAGACGGAATTGTGTATTGAGTACTATGCTTCGTGGAAGCCCCCAGGCAACGTGGGCTGGTTGGGGGATGGCATCATTCCACCCTGAGTGACATCTGAGACCCCGTGAGTGGGGATAAAAGAGGGTCTGGGGAACAGCCCCTTTAGACGCACCAGAAGAAACGCTAGAACTCCTGTAACAGCGTAATAGCGAAAGCCGGTGGAAAAGCCCACGTGCGTCGTTTTCCATTTGCCTCGGAATTGGTGGGTCTTGCCACGGAAGAACGGCTTTAGCTAACACAAAGGGGAAATCAGCCCCCACCGACTCTCGAAGGATTGACATCATAAAAGGAATGGGCAAGTTTAAACTCTCTCTCCCTGCAGTTTGAATGAACTTGAGTGACTTTTATATTTCCATCGGACAATGCATTATCCCCTAGACAACGACAGAGCTATTTCTTATTATTATTATACCCGCGCTTTTAGATTTAGTATTGACGATGTATATTATCTGTATGCTTGCATTGATATTATTTTTGTGTATTTCATCAATAAATACTGTTAAAAATAGTACCATCAGACTTCAATGGACCTCTCTATCTTTGCTGGTAAGTGACCCAGTTACGGGGTACGTAACAATTGGTGTTCTCGTCTCGAGATTTGACACCAAATTGGGAGGTCAGTGAATCGGGTGTGTAAGTTCAAACTTGGATCTGGTTACGCGGGTAGCCAGACGGGAAACCAGCAAAGATGGACGTGGATGAATTTATAGAAAACCCGACTCTACAGGCGCTAGAGGCGGCCACCAAATCGGACTTGATAAATCTGGCGAAAGGGCTAAACCTCGCAGAGGTGAGGTTGTCCATGAAAAAGTGGGAGGTGCGAAGGGCAATAACTCAGTATTATATTGGGAAGAATGGGTTTGCAGCTGAGGTATTGGAAAATATCCCTGAAAAGGTACCAGCTAGTGGGACTGCTCAGTTAGAGTTGGAGAAATTAAGGTTGGAACATACAATTAAGTTAAAGCAGCTGAGAAGGAGAAAGAAAGCCGAGAAAGAGAAAGAAAGGGCCGACAAACAAAGGGAGCATGCGCTCCAGCTAAAGGAGTTAGAGGTGAAATGGGAGCATGAGCTCCAGCTAAAGGCGTTAGAGGTGAAAAGGGAGCAGGACAGGGCTGAGAAACAAAGGGAGCATGAAATTCAGTTAAAACAGCTGGAAGCAGCTGAAAAGGAGAGAGAGAGGGCCGAAAAAGAGAGGGAGAGAGCCGAGAAAGAAAAGGAAAGAGCCGAGAAGGAGAGGGAGGCAGAGAAACAGAGGAAACATGACTTGGAGATGGAAAAGTTAAGGCAAGAGCAAAGAGATCAAGGGTCAGACCAAGAGGAGCGGTTTAACGTTAGTCGGAAGTTGAGGTTAGTACCTCTGTTCGAGGAGACAGATGTTGATAGTTATTTCTTGCTTTTTGAGAAGGTGGCAGTGAATCAGAAGTGGCCCAGAGATCAGTGGGTGGCGCTGTTACAAAGTGTGTTAAAAGGGAAGGCACAACGAGCATATACGGCGTTGTCCATGGAGGAGGAAGAGGCGGAGAGTTATGACAAAGTAAAAGCGGCCATTCTCCGGAGTTATGAATTGGTACCTGAAGCGTATAGACAAAAGTTCAGAAATTTAAAGAAAGGGTGGAATCAGACGTATACCGAGTTTGCCTATGAGAAGGGTGTGCTCTTGGACCGTTGGTGTACAGCAGAAATAGTGGAAGAGGATTTTTGGCGTCTCAGGGAGTTAATTCTGATTGAAGAATTTAAAGGTTGTGTTTCGGAGGATATCTGGATGTATTTGAATGAGAAGCCGAATAAGTCCATCTCCGAATTTGCTAGGTTCGCAGATGAATATGTCCTAACCCACAAGACAAAGTTTTCCTCAAATAAAAGTTCCCAGAGAGACTGTGGGAACGATAGAGAAAGCCCGCCAGCTGAGGCAGAGGTCCCGCCGGGAGCTAGTGGTAAGTTTGAGGGGGAAAGGCAAGACGGCCAGAGATTTCCGGGCTTGACCTGTTTTAATTGTGGAAAGGAGGGACATATTGCATCTAGGTGCTTTGCTCTGAGGAAGGAGACAGGAAAAGGGAAAGCAGCAGTCCCTATTGGATGTGCCGTGGTAATCAGTAAATCGACAAGAGAGCCCCGGGTAGACAGAGTACGAGAAGGATCTGAGACTTGTATGTCAAACAGAACCGTGTCTGTGAGGGAGGGAGACACACCAGTTCCAGTACAGACCTGGAGAGACACGGGGGCTGAACTATCATTGATTAGCAGTAAGGTACTGGATTTTGGTCGCAAGACGGGAATGGTAGTTGTGAAAGGAATAGGAAAAGGGACTGAAATGGTGCCCTTGCATAGGATCATTATGGATTGTGAGCTGGTATCTGGACCAGTTGAAATAGGAGTGCGATCAGAATTCCCGAGAACTGACGCGGACGTCCTTCTTGGTAACGATTTAGCCGGTGGTAAGGTTTGGTCAGCAATGACGCTGATGAGCCAGCCAGTGAGCATTTGAAGATCTATCCCGCATGCGCAGTCACTCGCAGCATGTCGAGAAAGGCAGCTGAGACAGAGAGCAGTTTAAATCAGGCCAGTATCGATTTGGCCGAGACATTTTTACCAACCCTGTACCAGGAGGGTGGGAAAACGGAGAATAGGAAAGTGAAAGAGAGTAAGAGAGAGGAGGTAGACCTG
The DNA here is from genome assembly GCF_030144855.1 of Hypanus sabinus. NCBI lineage: Eukaryota > Metazoa > Chordata > Chondrichthyes > Myliobatiformes > Dasyatidae > Hypanus > Hypanus sabinus. The sequence continues at coordinate 282,933 of NC_082728.1, forward strand.
CCCTTAGCGAGGAGAAAAGTTCTAGAGGCACGAAATAAAGAGGAGAAACAGATAAAGCTGTTAAAAGGTCCAGAGTTGGACATGGATGATCTGTCTGGTTTGGCAGAACTGTTTGAAGAAGTGGAAAATTCTAAAGGTGTCCCCGATAATGAAATGAGGGCAGTCCTAGATGAAAAGGATGTCCTTACCTTGAAGAAGTCTGCTGGGTCGGCAGATGAGGTTGTTTCAGCCCGCGGGGTTGAGTTTACTCTGGAAGGGAGTTGCCCAGAGAGTAGCTGGGAGAATCAGGGGAATTTAGAATTTGGATCGGGTATGGATATTGAAAGCCTGGAAGAGGCAAATGTCCCGTTTGAGTGTGTCCACGATGTGGATGCACATGGTACTGAACCTAGTAATGGAGCTCAGAAAAAGTCTGAGGTATTTGATTCAGTTGAAAAGGAATGCAGTCCTTGTGGGTCAGATGGACTAGGTTCAGTGAAGAAAGGGTTAACCTTGGTAATAGTGGGAAGTGAGAGTTCCCAGGTGTTTGTGCTTGAAGGTGTGTTCAAAGTTAATGAGATCAAAGGTGGGGAGATGAAAATAATTATTGAAGGAAAAGGGAAATATGTAGTTCCCAAATTGAATGAAGAAAATTTAAAGGCTGGACTGATATCAGAAGCAACAACCAGGCTACAGCGACAATGGCTTGGTACCACAAAGCCTGTGAATCAATTACAGGTTGAGTTGGAAGGTAAAGGGGTCCCACACGCTATTGTTATTCCAGAGTGTGGTGTGAAAAGGCAGAATTTGAAATGCTGTTTGAACAAAGAGTTTAAACTGAAAACTAATAGCCTGAAGGGTCCCGAAGAGAAAACTAGCAACTTGCGTAAAATTGGGTGGAAATTCAGCAGATGGTCTAAGTTGGGAACACATTGTTGATAAAGTAACTCCTATGGACGGAACGGACGAAAGCCTATTTCGCCAGGGTGCACAAGCTCCCCATGTGGGAATTAACCGGAAAAGAGGCGAGGGTTAATGGGGACGCCATTTTTAAATAGCAGAAGCCGGTTTTAAGGGATTTCGACAAAGCAAGTGAGTAATAAAAGACAACCCACATAGAAGCCTGCCTGTTGAGTTTGAAAGCAACATAAAGATCAGTATTTGCATGAATTTTTGTAGTATACCCGTAAGTTAAGATCACAACTCTTTAGTTTTGTTTGCTAAAGAAAAATAAGACCTAAAAATAGGTGGTTATTAAATTGGAGTCTGATGCTACAAGACTTTAGTAAGGTACAAGATGTTAAGATATTAAAGGAAGTGACAATGCAATCGGTAACCATCTAGATACTGAATTGAATGTATAAGTGTATTACTCTGTAGAAAAAAAAACTTTGGTATTGTGTATTACGTCGTTTTTTTCCAATGGTAAAAAACGCGTTGAAGAAAGGGGGTGTTATGCCTGTGCCCCCCCCTCCTTTTTGAGAATCGCAAGATCACTATTAAGTCAGGGCAGGAGACCCAGGAAATGAGAGAGAGACATTTGGAATGTCCTGGCCCCAGCAATACAAAGCCACGGAAAAGGTCATTGTCTCTTGGAGACGGAATTGTGTATTGAGTACTATGCTTCGTGGAAGCCCCCAGGCAACGTGGGCTGGTTGGGGGATGGCATCATTCCACCCTGAGTGACATCTGAGACCCCGTGAGTGGGGATAAAAGAGGGTCTGGGGAACAGCCCCTTTAGACGCACCAGAAGAAACGCTAGAACTCCTGTAACAGCGTAATAGTGAAAGCCGGTGGAAAAGCCCACGTGCGTCCTTTTCCATTTGCCTCGGAATTGGTGGGTCTTGCCACGGAAGAACGGCTTTAGCTAACACAAAGGGGAAATCAGCCCCCACTGACTCTCGAAGGATTGACATCATAAAAGGAATGGGCAAGTTTAAACTCTCTCTCCCTGCAGTTTGAATGAACTTGAGTGACTTTTATATTTCCATCGGACAATGCATTATCCCCTAGACAACGACAGAGCTATTTCTTATTGATTATTATTATACCCACGCTTTTAGATTTAGTATTGATGACGTATATTATCTGTATGTTTGCATTGATATTATTTTTGTGTATTTCATCAATAAATACTGTTAAAAATAGTACCATCAGACTTCAACGGACCTCTCTATCTTTGCTGGTAAGTGACCCAGTTATGGGGTATGTAACAATCCCAAATCCTATACTCAATGCTCTGATTTATAAAGGCCAACATACCAAAAGCTTTCTTCACCACCTTATCCACATGAGATTCCACCTTCAAGGAACTATGCACCATTATTCCTAGATCACTCTGTTCTACTGCATTCTTCAATGCCCTACCATTTACCATGTATGTCCTATTTGGATTATTCCTACCAAAATGTGGCACCTCACACTTATCAGCATTAAACTCCATCTGCCATCTTTCAGCCCACTCTTCTAACTGGCCTAAATCTCTCTGCAAACTTTGAAAACCTACTTCATTATCCACACCACCACCTACCTTAGTATCATCTGCATACTTATTAATCCAGTTTACCACCCCATCATCCAGATCATTAATGTATATGACAAACAACATTGGACCTATTACAGATCCCTGAGGCATACCACTAGTCACCGGCCTCCAACCTGACAAACAGTTACCCACCATTACTCTCTGGCATCTCCCATCCAACCTCTGTTGAATCCATTTTACCACTTCAATATTAATACCTAACAATTGAACCTTCCTAAATAACCTTCCATGCGGAACCTTGTCAAAGGCCTTACTGAAGTCCATATAGACAACATCCACTGCTTTACCCTCGTCAACTTACCTCGTAACCTCTTAAAAAAAAATTCAATACGATTTGTCAAAGATGACCTTCCACGCACAAATCCATGTTCACTGGTCCTAACGAGAGGGGGAGGGGGAGTGAGAGCGCGCGTGCGTGCGTGCGTGTGTGTGTGTGTGTATAAAATACACACACACACCCCTTATGAGAATAGGTTGAGTGAACTCTGCCTCTTTTCCTTGGAGCAAAGGAGGATGAGTGGTGACCTGATAGAGGTGTATAAGATGATGAGAGGCATTGAGTGTGTGGATAGTCAAAAGGCTTTTTCCCAGGGCTGAAACGGTTGCCATGAGGACACAGGTTTAAGGTACTGGGGAGTAGGTACAGAGGAGATGTCAGGGGTAGGTTTTTTTTACTCATAGAATGGTGAGTGTGTGGAATGGGCTGCCAGCAACGGTGGTGGAGGCGGATATGATAGGGTCTTTTAAGAGGCTTTTAGATAGGCATATGGAGCTTAGTAAAATAGAGGGCTGTAGGTAACCCTAGTAGTTTCTAAGGTAGGGATGTGTTTGGCACAACTTTGTGGGCTGAAGGGCCTGTATTGTGCTGTAGGTTTTCTATGTCTCTATGGGGATATAAATACCACCAGAATAGACATGCCCAAGCATTAACCCTGAAGAAGCTGGCAGCTTGTTATCGAAAACTTGGTTACAAATGATACCCATACCCGGCTGGAAGCCTGAGAAGTGTTTATTCGTCATACACACCAGGAAAGCACAAGATCCTTTGTCAAGGATTCCTGCATAAACACATCCAGTTTCCCATGAATACCAACTTTCAGTTGGGCTTTTCTCTTGCCCCCTCCCACCCCCACAGTACATAGGTTACATTCCATCTGCCATACCTTTCCCCATGTAAAAAAAATCCCTTCTGAAGTACCTCTGCAACTTCCAAGTCCAAAATACCACTTTGCTTTGACTCAGCAGACAAAATATATTATACTTGATTTCTCTTATGATTGAGGTATCAGAGCTTAGAACTGACCAATATTTGCTACTTAAGCAGGGCCAAAATACAATGTAGATCTTGTATAGTCCCATTTGATACACACATTTAGAATTGAAACAATACCTGGCTCCATTTGATAGCTTCAGGATCAGCTGGGCAACCATGTTGTCAACCTTCCCTAGCCAACAATCAAAGGCAATATAGTCTCCATAGACAAATGGCTAAAAAAAATTCAAATATGGCAGTTACTTTTAAATAATTGCTATACTGTGGTATTAATGCCGACGTATAAATAAAGCAATAGCTAAGCACCCATTTACAGAAATAATTTACAGAGTCATTGTCACACAGAAGTACATGTCTAGAAACAATTAGATCTGCAGCTTAGCTTTTGCTGAGGGGACAAAAATTTGCATGAACTGGTGAAAGAGCACTGATCTTGGGACTGGGTCTTTCTGCTCAACATCACGTCATACTGTGGTCGGAGTGAAGTAGCAAATCGACAGCAAGCTGTAAACTCCACTTGATCATATAACAAATTTTAGTTCTCCAAAGTTCTGAAAGCAGAAAGTGGCAAATTCCAAACAATCTGAAATGACATTTACACTAACATGGAAATTAAGAGCAAAGAAAGGAGGTTAGGCATGTTCAACTGAATGAGAAATGGGAAAAATTTCAAAAGATGACAGGCACTTCTATCATATTTAGCGGAGCCAGCCGAGCTCGGGATCCGCCGCCCGCAGTGTTTCTGTTCCATTGACGAGAAGCGATCGCAATTGAAAGTAAAGTGGAAATAATAAAGCGTTTGGAAAGAGGTGAAACGCCATCGGTCATTGGAAAAGCATTAGGCTACAGTCGGCCAACGATCGGAACAATATTAAAGGATAACGGATAAAGTGAGAATAATGGAGCATGTGAAAGCATCTGAAATATATACTAAGACAAACGTTTGACTAACTGATGCTAAATAATACTGGATGTACTTGTTCCGACTTACGTACAAATTTGATTTAAAGACGGACTCAGGAACGGAACTCGTATGTAACCCGGGGACTGTCTATATAGTATATATTTTACCTTTCTATGCATATAAAACACTTAAGAAATGTATGTATTCCAATAATTAAACCACTGCGTTGCTTAGTAATAATTGTAGCCTTCATCGGGGCAGGGCAGTCGGGGCAGCTATCACATGCTCCATTATTCTCACTTTATCCGTTATGCTTTAAAATTGTTCCAATCGTTGACCGACTGTAGCCTAAATGCTTTTCCAATGACCGATGGCGTTTCACCTCTTTCCAAACACTTCATTACTTCCACTTTATTTTCAATCGCGATGGCTTCGCGTCAATGGAACAAAAAACACTGTGGGCGGTGGGTCCCGAGCTCCGCTGGGTCCTAAGCGCCACCGCACTGAGACAGGTTAAATGGGATAAGTGGGGGCTGTGCTGGGTTTGGGTATTTGATCCTCCACAATATTCCGCATAGGAATTTAAACTGGAGGTGGCAGTGTCTTTTTTTACGAGGTCGAGTTGTGAGCGCGACATCAACCCGGCACGGATGGTATGGGAGTCACTGGATCAACATCAACCTGGCAAGGGAGTGGTCTGTTACTGGGTCGAACTGTTTTCGATCCCGGCGCTGATCTCACTGCGCCACCAAGCGACCGGAACGGGAGGGGTGGGAGTGCGGGGTCAGGGCGAATCTTGCTAAGAAAAATTTAAGCCAAATAAAAAGTTACACACTCAACACAGTGTCAATGGCAACGACTTAAAATGGCGGATGGCGTCGCGATTTGACTTAAAATGGCAGGGGGCGTTCTCCTTCCTCGGTTCATAAGTATGAGTTGTCTGTAAGTCGGGCGTTCGTAACTCCAGGACTACCTGTATTTTTCTGTTGTCAGTCGAAAAAAGTCACATTAAATCCACTGTGAATCGATGTCGTAAAACAAAACATGAAACTTCCAAGGGGTGGTGAATACTTTTTATAGGTTCTGTATTATTACACATTGACAAATACCTTTTTGCACACATTTATTTAAAGTGAAAGGCTGTTCCACATATCAGAAAGGTCAAAAATCCAGAAAAGGAGTTTCTAAAAAGCAGTGGGAATAAAAATCCATTCGAAAAGTATCACATTGTATGATGAATTACCGTATTATGTACTGTATAAAATAATACATTAGCAGGGTAACAGTAATTTCAATCACATACCCAAATATGCTGCAAGTCTCTGCTGTTGACAGGGTGAAGAATGTAATTTGTACCCAGAATCTTCAAGGTGCACTCCATATTCACATCAATCACTGTTCCACACTGATTATCCTACATAGATTGAAATCCAATAATCACATTTTTATTAATACAAAAAGATAAACCCAGCAGTTACAGCCAGTTTAAGCTCAGATGAAACAGATTCAGTCAGCAATAAACAAAGACAAAAGTAAGGGTCATTTGAATGAGCATACATTAAGTGACAGCAGAGGTTAATGACAAATTATATCTAATCTAACCGAATACTTTAGACAAAATATCAGACGCTTGATGAGGACCACATGATTTATGTTTCTCATGGTGAATATCAGTGCATTAGGGATGCAGAACCAAAAAGGGTAACAAATACAGTACTCAGTGTTATATCTCAATGCACAGAGTATAAGAAATAAGGAGGATGATCCTGTTTTATTATTACAGATTGTCAGGTATGATGTTGTGGCCATCACTGAACCGTGGCTGAAGGATGGCTGTAGTTGGGAGCTGAATGTCCAAGGTTACACATTGTATCAGAGGGATAGGAAGGTAAGCAGAGGTGATAGCATGGCTCTACTGGTAAAGAATGGGATCAAATCAGTAGAAAGATGTGACAGAGGATTGGAAAATGTTGTATCCTTGTGGGATGTGTTAAGAAACTGCAAATGTAAAATGACCTGAATGGCATTTATATACAGGCATCCCAACAGGCTGGGATGTGGATGACAGATTACAATGGGAAATAGAAAAGGAGTGTTAAAAGATCAATGTTATAATAGTCATGAGAGATTTTAACATGTGGGTCGATTGGGAAAATCAAGTTGGTAATGGATCTCAAGAGAGTTTGTTGAATGCCCGCAAGATGGCTTTTTAAGGGCAGTTTGCTGGTGAGCCTACTAGGGGATCGGATATAGTGGGTTGGGCATTATGTATGAACCGGAGGTGATTAGGGAGCTCAAGGTAAAAGAACCCTGAGGGAACAGTAATCACAGTATGATTGAGCTTAACTTGAAATTTGATAGAGAACATAATGTCTGACGTAGAAATATCTCAGTGGAGTAAAGGAAATTACTGGTATGAGAGAGCTTGCCAAAGTAAGTTGGAAGGAGATGCTGGCAGAGATGACAGCGGAGCAGCAATGGCTTGAGTTTCTGGGAAAAATTGAAGAAGGTGAAGGATAGATGGCAAAGTAGTCCGCAAGAGGTTGTTCAGGATTCCATGAGAGATTGTGATTTAAAAAAAAAACATTGTTCCTTTGAACACACAATGCTAGCACTCACAGTAGTGGGCAGTGACCAAGCAGACCCATTAGTAATCTCTGTCAGCCCAGTATGGCAGTACGCAATACGATTTGTTTATTTGGTTGAGTCCATTCTCAGTTTTTAAACACAAGATAGGGCAAGCTGTTGATAATTGGTTAGTACTGTATTGCATGGAAGGGAGGTCAGTGGGCTGATGGAACAATAAAAGCATTTCCCAAGCCTTGAATGGACTCAAACATTTTTATATTTTATTAACCCCTTTGTCTTACAGACATGTTTGATGATCCATGTGGCGATTTTTGAATTACAATCTTCTGAGTAATTTCACTGCACTAGTGCTATAAAAAAAAACACAAAAAAGTCTGTTTTTACAATGAATGCTACTTATTAATGGGTTTTATATGGAATGGTGATCCAAGTTGTCCCAATTCATTGCGCCTAGACTGTGGCAAACTATTTACAAATGCAGCAATGGTTCCAGCAAAATTGAAAAGACAACTACAAATCACAGCCATATGACTCTTAAAAGTGCTGATTATTTTAAACAGCCATTGGAAAAACAAAACAGTGAAGCTTTTGTTAATATAATCACAGTCAGTAAAAGCACCAGGGAAGCAAGTTATTTAGTAGCAGAAATTATTACGCAGAAACGGAAAAGTCACACAGTTGGTGAGAACTCAGTAATGCCAGCATGTAAAATTATAGTGCATAGATTGCTAGGTCAAGATGCAGTATGAGAAAGTGAAAAGGTTTCACACACGATGATAATGACTGGTTCTTCACTTGCAAAGATCAGGAGGGAAGAAGAGCACTCAGGAGCGATGGCATGATTGTTGATGACCGTAGAGGGCAATTCTGCATCTGAAGACGTTGGAGCAGTAGGGTTGTGGGAGCAGCCAGGATGTGGGCGCTTAGGTAGTAGGATCCTTCCTGCAACTCCTCTTCTGGATTCTTCAAAATTCTTGGCTGTGCTGTAGATCAACAGTCTCTGTGACAACACTGCTGTTGCCACTTGTTGACCTCAATATTTACCTGAGAGAACTATTGCTTAAGTTGGTCTTTGTACCTCTTATGCAGAGCACCACGATCTCTCTTGTCCTGAGAGAGCTCTCTGTAGAGTACTGCATTTGGAAACCTGGAGTTGTCTATATGAAACATATGGCCTGGCCAGCAGAGCTGCCTGACCAGTAAACTGGCTTCAATGGTTGGAAGTTGAGCCATCTCTAGGACCTTGTTGTTGGAGACATGATCCAGCCAGCTGATGGAAGAGCTCGAGCAATCAGATTTGTTTGCAGTACAAGACCTGGGCTTTGGAGCCGTATAGCAGTGTTGTGATGACAGCAGCCCTGTACACCTGGAATTTTGTGGAATTTGCTGATGATACAAAGACAGGAAGTGGAATGGGTAACAATGAGGAAACAGGGAGCCTGCAGAGAGACTTAGCTTAGGGGAAAGGGTAAAGTGGCAAATGAAATACAAGGTTGGAAAGTATATGGTCATTCACAAGACCAGATTCACACGAGTGATGTCAGGAATGAAAGGGTTACAGTATGAGGAACGTCCCACAGCTCTTGCACTATATTCCCTGGAGTTCAGGAGAATGTTGGGGTGGGGTTCTCATAGAAACATTCCAAATGTTAAAAGGCCTGAACAGATTAGATATGGCAAAGTTATTTCCCATGCTAGGGGAGTCTAGGACAAGAGGGCACAACTTCAGGATTGAAGGACGTCCATTTAAAACAAAGATGCAGAGAAATTACTTTAGTTAGAGGATGGTAAATCTGTGGAATATATTGCCACAAGCAGCTGTGGAGGCCAAATTATTGGGTACATTTAAAGCAGAGTTATATAGGTTCTTGATTAGCCAGGGCATCAAAGGTTACGGAGAGAAGGCAGGGGAGTTAGGATGACTGGAAGAAACGGATCAGCCCATGATTAAATGGCGGAGCAGACTCAATGGGCCGAATGGCCCACTTCTGCTCCTATATCTTATGGTCTTATGGTGGTTCTTCCACATATGTTTCTGGAGGCGCCCAAAGGCACTGCTAGCTCTGGCGAGTCAATTGTCAACGTCCCTTACTACCGTAGCATTGTTGGGAGATGACGTTAATGATGCTGCCCAGGTGGGTGAACTGCTCAATCACAGTGAGAGGGTGATCGTCAAAGATGATCCAAGGTGGGTAGTAAGCGCCATAAGGGGGCTTCTGATTGCAACGAGCTGCCTGAAACAAGGCCAAGATATAGTTAATGTTTTGTCTTCATATTTGGAAAGAAAAGGTCTGTCTTGGAAGAACTGTGTCGTCATCTGTACTGATGGTGCCCTATCAATGGTTGGCTCCACAAGAGGTTTTGTTTTTCTTGTAGAAAATCCTGATGTTGTCACAGCACACTGTTTTATTCAGAGAGATGCTGATATCAAAAACTCTTGGAGATGAAATGAAAAATTTTCTGTATGATGCTACACAAAATGGCTAATTTTATTAAACAAAAAGACCTGTTCACTCGTGAATGCTTAAAAATCTAAAAACTTGGACCAAGAGCACAATCTTCTGCTACACACAGAAATTCGGTGGCTTAGCATAAGAGTTCTCAACAGAGTACTTCAAGAAAATAGTAGGCCATATTTTGCTGAGTGCTTTGAAGATGAAGAATCTTCAGAAACTAGTCTACTTTTCATCATATGAACCAGATGAACAAGTCTCTGGAGAAAATGTTTAACTTCATGTGGCAAAATTCTTGGATTTAAAAGGAAACTGAATCTTTGGAAAAATCAAGTTGCAAAAGGAAATCTTGAATTGTTTCACTGCTGCTTAGGCTGTAGAGCGAGGAAGGATCAGAAAATCTCGAGTCTTATTGAAAACCACCTGAAAGAGTTGCAGAACAAAATTGGAGTATTTTCCTCCCTTCCAACACAAGTGTAAGACTGTGTGAGGAACCCTCTCTCTGAATTTTCTGCTCAGCTTGAGAACTTGACTTTGAGAGAAGAGGAAGAACTTCGTGAGATGCACTGAATGTACACTCAAGATGGACATTCTGGATTTCTGTGAAAGAAGAGTATCCTATCCTATTTAGGAAAGCAATGTGGCTTTCAACTTTTTAATGTGCAAGCAAGCACTTTCTTCTTTAACAAGCATCAAGAGCAAGGATAGAGATTGTCTCATCTCAGTTGAAGGTGTAAACCCTGTATCCTCATCTCAAGTTTGACCCAGAATTGAGTATTTGTGCAGCAAAACACAAGCACAGGTTTCACATGCTAGGCCTGTATTTGAGCCTGATGATGTCACTTTTAAGAAAATGTTTTTTTAAAGCTTCTGAAACAGATGAGCTCAGGGCATATATCAACACCTGGAATTATGATATTGTAGCCATTACTTAGTTGCAGGAGGGGCAGGTCAATATTCCAAAGTTTCGTGTTTTTTAAGACACAACAGAATGGAGGAATTAAAGGTGGAGTGGAGGTGTTACTAGTCAGGGAAAATGTCACAGCAGTACTCAGTCAAGACAGACTGAAGAAATCAACTAATTAGGTGTTATGGATGGAACTGAGAACTAAAAACTGTATGACCATGTTAATGAGGTGTTATGAATGTACCACAGCTCTGAGGGGCTGAAGGGGCGGGAGCAGCCCCCTCCTTCCGGAGAATCGCAAGATCACTATTAATTCGGGTCTTGGACCCAGGAAATGAGAGACAATGCAACAGTTTAGGCCATTGTTCTTAGAGACACCTGTGTGAAGTGCATGTCCCTGCTACGTGACAGCTGCCATGGATATGGACACCATCGGGCAATGTGGGGGTGGGGATTGCATCACCCTACGTTGATGGACATCTACAACTCTGCAAGTCAAGATAAAAGGGGACTGCAGGGGGTGGTACCCCAGCAACGCACCAGAAGGACACCATCGCTCAGTGCTCCCATAATAGCTGGAAGCCATTCAAAGCCACGTGCGCTCCGTAACTCCTTTGCCTGGGGAGCGGGTGGCTGATAATACCGAGAAGGACTTCAAACTAACAACGGGGAAACAACGCTCCCCTGATTCAACGGAGTGGCTTCATAAAGACCCAGGCAAGTCTTTTTACTATTCCTCACCAATCTCCCTAAAACACGTGAAACCCAGCGATTCCCCAAAAGGCTGAAGCCTGCAGACTTCTGAGTAACTTTTATATTTCCAACGGACAATATATTATCCCCTAGACAACAGTCGAGATTATTTCTTAAGGATGCTTATTACTATACCCGCGCTTTAGATTGAGTATTGACGACGTGCATTATCTGAATGTTTGTATTAACCTTACTTTTGTGCCCCTTTATAAATAAAACCATTTGAAATAGTGCCATCAGACTTCAACGGACCTCTCTATCTTTGCTGGTAAGTTATCCAGTTACGGGATACGTAACAGAGGCTATACAGGTTTCCCCTGCAATCCGAAGGTAGAGCGTTCCTATGAAACTGTTTGTAATCTGAAATGTCGTAAAGCGAAGAAGCAATTACCATTAATTTATATGGGAAAAATTTTTGTGTTCCCAGACCCAAAAAAAACCTACCAAATCAAAGCAAAATAACATATAAAACCTAAAAAACACTAACATATAGTAAAAGCAGGAATGATATGATAAATTTACACCCTATAAAGTAGAAATACTGTAGGTACGGTGTAGTTTCACTGATCAAACTTGGGAAGGCAGCGAGCCAAAATCAATTTGGAGAGAAAAAAAATCGGCACGTACACGCATACGCAAACGACTGCCCGCACAAGGCTTCACAGTCATTGTAGTCTTTCTTGGGGTAAACACATGTATAAAGCGGGTGTCTTTTTTTCGTAAAAGCGAAAATCCTCTTTGGTTAGCGAAAACAGGTACTAACGCAAGTATTTCGTAACAACGAGTTGCTACAAATCGAACATTCGAAAAGCGGGGGCCTCCTGTATTACAGGCCACTAAACAGTTAGAGTTATTTAATGGAACAAATTTGCAAGGAGATTACAGACTGTTGTAAGAAACAAGGTTGTTATGGTCGGTGATTTTAACTTTCCACACATTGATTAGGACTCCCATACTGTTAAAGGACTAGATGGTACAGTGGTTGTTAAATGTGTTCAGGAAATTTTCCTTCATCAACACATAGAAGTCTTAATGACAGTGTGTGATACTTGATCTACTAGGGAATGAGTCAGGTCAAGTGACACAAGTTTGTGTCGGGGAACATTTAGCATCTAGTGATCACAATTACATTAATTTCAAAGAAACTATGTAAAGATAGGTCTGGTCTTCTCCTTCTACCACCCCCCCCCCCCCCATCAACTTAGCGAATATGTATTTACTATTCACAGATCATTTCAAAACTAGTTTCTATTAGATTTACAGTGTAACTATCTCTTGCAGTAACATAGGTAGCTATCATTGCTGTGGTATGCACGAGTGCAGGATTCAACCAAGAAACTACATAGGAGAGGAAGTGGAAGACAAACTGTATACAGCATCAGAAAATACAATCATACTCTCGTGAAGAAACTTACAGTATTTGGCCCCATTCGACGCACCAGATCACGAGGCATTAGTGACCGGTCTTCCAGTTTTAGCTATAAAAGAAAGTCATAAATTACTTGTAACACCAACTTGCAAAAATTAAAATTGCATCATAAGAATCAAGCCAAAACTAATTAAACTTAGCATATCAATGTTATCAAAAGGGATGCAATCAATATCACATCAGTGTATCAAAAACAAGTATTCCAATATAATAACAATAGAATGAAAATGTAACAAAAGACATTATGATACAGCAGCCATGATATTCCAAAATTCACCAGTATTCAAGATTGAGTGAACAGTAAACACTCCACAGAGTTGGTAGCATTGCGCCCTTTTTAAGGAAATCCTTTTGGAAATGATAACAAAATATCAGAGTTAATATAGTTTATTGTAAGTGAAATAGTTTAACAAGATTTAAGTTGAAAGACAGGTAGCAAGGTAAAGTCAAATGAAACAACAAAAATACAAAATGCTAGAAGAACTCAGTAGGTCAGGCAGCATCTATGGAAATGAATAAACAGTCAACAATTGTGGTTGTGTTGAGAGATGCTGGCTCAGGAAATCCAGAGCAACAGAATGTTGGAGGAATTCAGCAGGTCAAGTAGCATTAGGACAGGAAATCCAGGGCATCAACAGAACACTATGGAAATGAATAAACAGTCATGTTTCAGTCCAAAACCCTTCACCACAACTGGAAAGGAAGGGTTAGGGTTAGGGTTAGGGTTACCCTAACCCTAACCCTAATGCGGGAAAAGACACCAGAATAAAAAGGTGGAGGTAGGGGAAGGAAGATAGCTAGGTGATAGGTGAAGCCAGGTGGATAGAAAAAGGACTGGAGAGGAAGGAATCTGATAGGAGAGGAGAATGGACCATAGGAGAAAGGCAAGGATAAGGGGTTCCTGGGAGAAGTGATAGATAAGTGAGAAAAGGTAAAAGGTCAGAGTGGTGAAAAGAAAGGGGGGTGGCTTAAAACAAGAGAAAATGATATTCATGCCATCAGGTTGGAGGCTACCCAGACGGAATATACAGTATTGCTCTTCCACCTTGAGGGTAGCCTCATTGTGGCACAAGAGAAAGTCATGGACATGTCGGAATGGGAATGGGAATTCAAATGTTTGGCTACTGGGAAGTTTTGCTTTTGGCAGATGGAGTGGAGGTGCTCTGAACTGATTGCACAGAGCCTATTTGAAAAAGCAGTTAGTAATGGCTCAAAGGTTGATTATCAAATTATGTATGCAATTGGAGATTAGTCTTCTCCGGATAGCCACGGTGCAAAGAAAACCATGAACCTCTTCCTGTACCAAAAAATTAAATCGTGCAAATGGCAAGAACATCATTCCCAAAACCACGCCCGCACAAAAAGACCTATCAAACCGTGCCAAATAGCAATAAGAAAGAACAGCCAAGTACACAATATAAAAAGCAAAACTGAAAGAATCCACAGTCCAATCCATAAATCAAAGAACTTCAGTAACATCTTCAAACAGCATCAAGGAAAAGGTACAACAGCTGGGCACAAAGACCTTCCTTCTGCACCCTCTGCTCTGCATTTGGGAGCAATGAATGACGGGCTGTCACACAGACACCTTATCCAGCAGCAGTAAGAGGCCCGTTGCAGCAGCAAGAGGCAGATAGTTGGCGCTGAGCACTCACCTACAGCATTTGCCTCACTGTTTCAATCTTCCTCTATGCTTTAATCAGCAAGAAATGGAGTTAATCATGGACTCGTGCTGTCTCTAAGCTTCTTCGCCTCAAGATTGCTTCTTCTCAGCTCCTGGAATTTTCTTGGAGACAGCAAAGTGCTAAATCACTCAATCTCCAAACTGCAAATTGCAGGCTTAAACAGTTCCAGAAACACATTTAAGATAAAAGTGAAATAGACAGCTTTATGGATTATCTGGAAGATGTTGCCATTGTTCACTGGTGGCACCTTGACTAGAAGACAACAATGATGGTTTGACCACAGATGTATTGCAAAAGATGGAAGCACTTAAGCAATAGGGATAAAGGTTTGGCAAACCGATGGTAGGGATAAACAGATCAGTAGTATGGCAACTGGCATTTAATTGGATGTGACAGGAATCAGTGATGAGTCCAAAGTCAGCTACAATCCCTGTTATTTTAAATTCACTCTGGGGATCCGTATTTCACTGTTAAGGACAACAGCAAATACTGCTCATCCCAAGATGCCATCAAAAAGTAGTAGGAGATGCTTTCCTGAACCCACAATCTTTCTCTGAAAATACTACCAGTGTTGTGAGCTAAATGTTCTTGCTGTATTTCTGCAGTTGGCCCACGTGGTGAGTTTCTGGATGGTCACTGCTGGTACTTTCATGGAACTGATGTTTATTGGCCACTTAACAATTCATGCCCCAAAGTTGTTTAAGCCTTCCCATAAAATATAAGAGAAGTAGCCCATTTGGCCCATCAAGTCTGCTCTGCCATTCAATCATGGTTGATCCAATTCTTCCAGTCATCCCCACTCCCCTGCCTTCTCATGCTGGAGAGGGCAGGAACAGAGAGATATGGGATCTCAATGCGTGGCTGAGGAGCTGGTGTGGCAAGCAGGGTTTTAGATTCTTAGACCACTGGGATCTGTTTTGGGGTAAGGATGAATTGTACAAAAGGGTCGGGTTGCACCTTAACGGGTGGGGGAACCAGCATTCTGGCAGGCAGGTTTGCCACTGCTACACAGGTGTGTTTAAACTAATAAGTGGGGGGAAGCAGATGAACTGGAAATATAAGGATGGAGTCAAAGGGAAAGAGAGAATAAGAAAAGTTAAGAAAGGCAACAGAATTGATGGAGCAGAAAGCTCAGGAAGGAATCGGACAGTTTGGCCAAGTGCAATAGGGATTGATGTGAGAAGCGAGGGGAATAATGGATTAAAAGTATTATATATGAATGCATGAAGTATAAGAAATAAAGTGGATGAGCTTGAGGCTCAGCTGGAAATTGGCAAGTATGATGTTGTAGGAATAACAGACATGGCTGAAAGAGGACCAGGGTTGGGAAATGAATATCCAAAGGTATACATCCTATCGAAAGGACAGACAGGTGGGCAGAGGGGGTGGGGTGGCTCTGCTGATGAGGAATGAAATTCAGTCCCCTGCGAGGGGTGATATAGAATCAGGAGATGTAGAGTCAGTATGGATAGAACTGAGAAATTGTAAGGGCAAAAAGACTCTAATGGGAGTTATCTACAGGCCCCCAAATAGTAGCCTGGATATAGGGTGCAAGTTGAATCAAGAGCTAAAATTAGCATGTTGCAAAGGTAATGCTACAGTTGTAATAGGGGATTTCAACATGCAGGTAGACTGGGAAAATCAGGTTGGTATTGGACCCCAAGAAAGGGAGTTTGTGGAGTGCCTCTGAGATGGATTCTTAGAACAGCTTGTACTGGAGTCTACCAGGGAGAAGGCAATTCTGGATCTAGTGTTATGTAATAAACCAGATTTGATAAGGGAACTCGAGGTAAAGGAACCATTAGGAGGTAGTGACCATAATATGATAAGCTTTAATCTACAATTTGAGAGGGAGAAGGGAAAAGCAGAAGTCTCAGTATTACAGGTGAACAAAGAGGACTATGGAGCCATGAGGGAGGAACTAGCCAAAGTTGACTGGAAGGATACCCTAGCAGGGATGACAGTGGAACAATGGCAGGTGTTTCTGGAAATAATACAGAAGGTGCAGGATCAGTTCATTCCAAAGAGGAAGAAAGATTCTAAGGGGAGTAGGGGGCAACCGTGGCTGACAAGTGAAGTCAAGGATAGCAAAGATGAGTGGGAAGCCAGAGGATTGAGAAACTTTTAAAGAGCTACAGAAGATTACTAAAAAGGCAATATGGGGAGAAAAGATGAGGTATGAATGTAAGCTAGCCAAGAATATAAAGGAGGATAGTAAAAGCTTCTTTAGGCATGTGAAGAGGAAAAAATTAAGTTAAGACCAAAGTTGGGCCCTTGAAGGCAGAAATGGACGAATTTATTATGGGGAACAAGGAAATGGCAGATGAGTTGAACAGGTACTTTGGATCTGTCTTCACTAGGGAATACACAGACAATCTCCCAGATGTAATAGTGGCCAGAGGACTTAGGGTAACGGAGGAAGTGAAGGATATTCACATTAGGCAGAAAATAGTGTTCGGTAGACTGATGGGACTGAAGGCTTATAAATCCCCAGGGCCTGATGGTCTGCATCGCAGGGTACTTAAGGAGGTAGATCTATAAATCGTGGACA